>NC_041392.1:244140305-244205132 GCF_002162155.2 Triticum dicoccoides | reverse complement strand
ACTCGTCCAGAAAACCCCTGCTCACCTTCTTGCTCACTCGTACAGAAAACACCTGCTCCTCTTCTTCCACTCCTATAGAAAACCCCAACCCTCCTTCTTCCCCACTCGCACTACCACTAGGCTCGTCTCTGGATACTCTACTCAAACCCGTGTGATCGGCGCGACGCCCGCAAGGAAAATCGATTCGGCTGGCCCCAACGCCAAGAAGATGAGGCTCCCGCCAGCGGCGACGCTGGTTGTAGATCCCGCACCTGGCAGCGCGGGGAGAAGCGGCGAGCCCCCCCACTCAAATCTGAGGAACCGGTAGAATCTCTTGTGGACCACATCAGTGATCTCCCAGATGTCATCCTCGAGGAGATCGTCTTGCTTCTCCCCACCAAGGATTGCTGCCGCACACAAGTCCTCTCAACTCAGTGGCGCCCGATATGGCGCACTGCGCCCCTCAATCTGGACTGTCGTCAGATTTCTATCCTTCCTGAATTTGATCTCCTTAGAGCCATCATCTCCTCTCACCAGCAGGGCCCTGTTCAACGCCTCTGCATCCCGACACGCTACCTGCTGTCCATACCCTGCATGGTGGACGCTTGGCTGACATCCCCTAAATTCGGAAAACTCTAGCAGTTTGAGTTCTACCATTACCACGAAAGTTTCATACCACAAACACACCAAGAATTTGTGCCCACACCACTGTTGTCCGTCTCGCGGTTTTCCTCCTCTCTCCACACCGCCACCTTCGCCCGGTGCCATCTACCACACGATCTGGTACAAATGCTTCGACTCCCAGTGCTAAAAAACTTCTGCTTGTGGTGGTTTATCTGTCCGAGGCCTCACTGCACAACCTCATCCACTCCAGTTGCCCTGCCCTGGAGTGCTTGCTGATTATGGGAATAGAAATCCCTATCAGTTTTCTCCAAATAAAGTCGCCTCACCTTAAAAGCATTGGAATTTATTTTGAAGGACAACAACTCATCATTGAAGATGCCCCTTCACTTCAAAGTTGCTCCTTGATGATTGTTATAAACCCTCGCAAATAACTGTCGTCTCTGCGCCCAAACTGGAGACCTTGGGTGTAATTCTTGATCCGTTTAATGATCACAGGAAGTTGGTGTTTGGCTCCTCAATTTTTCAGGTACCGTATATTATCATCTACACATTTGTAATCATAAGCTGCATTTTTCATTTCTGCGCATAAATTGTATATCATCTTGGAGTACACTTTGGGTACTAATATATGTTATATGCTCAATGAAGAGTTCGTCCATGGATAGCCTATCAATGCTGCTGGATTCTGTCAAGATCTTATATATCAGAATGTTTACTTTTGATCTGAACATACTTATTGGCTTGCTGCGATGCTTTCGATCTCTGGAGAATTTATATATAAAGGTGATGATTTCGTGCACATTGAAAGCCCATATATATTGTACTAGAATTAATCATTCAACTGTCGCTCTTTTGACATACTCTTTTTTCATACCTTAACTGTTTTCAATCTTGATGTCTACTTAGGCACTGCTACCACATGGAGAAAAATGTATAACCAATTGGTGGCGTAATAAGCACCAGGATTTTCTCATTTCTCATGACATTCGTTTGAGGACAATAACGATGGATGGATATGCATCCAACCAGGCAAACAGAATCTTTGTCACATTCTTCCTATTGAATGCGAGGTTACTATTGTCCATGAGGCTTAAGTTTTTCGTAAAGAGATTTCTCACAGACGGACATGTTTAACAGCAAAAAGAAGTTTCAGGTGGACAAATGGGCTTCTGAACATGCTCGACTTCTATTTACAACAACTTGCAGTCATCCTCCACTAATTTTTTTGCATAGGATGTTGATTTTATGGATCAGACCGATCTATTTGTTTGTGACTGCGAAAAAGAGTGGTTGGGTGATGACCCACAAGTATAGGGGATCTATCGTAGTCCTTTCGATAAGTAAGAGTGTCGAACCCAACGAGGAGCAGAAGGAAATGATAAGCGGTTTCCAACAAGGTATTCTTTGCAAGTACTAAAACAAGTGGTAACAGATAGTTTTGTGATAAGATAATTTCTAATGAGCAACAAGTGAAAAAAGTAAATAAGGTGCAGCAAGGTGGCCCAATCCTTTATGTAGCAAAGGACAAGCCTGGACAAACTCTTATATGATGTAAAGCGCTCCCGAGGACACATGGGAATATCGTCAAGCTAGTTTTCATCACTTGGTATGTGGGTGGACCGGTGCTTGGGTGCTGCCCTTACTTGGACAAGCATCCCACTTATGATTAACCTCTATTGCAAGCATCCACAAATACAACAAAAGTATTAAGGTAAACCTAACCATAGCATGAAACATATGGATCCAAATCAGCCCCTTACGAAGCAACGCATAAACTAGGGTTTAAGCTTCTGTCACTCTAGCAACCCATCATCTACTTATTACTTCCCAATGCCTTCCTCTAGGCCCAAACAATGGTGAAGTGTCATGTAGTCGACGTTCACATGACACCACTAGAGGAAAGACAACATACATCTCATCAAAATATCAAACGAATACCAAATTCACATGACTACTAATAGCAAGACTTCTCCCATGTCCCCAGGAACAAAAGTAACTATTCACAAAGCATAAACATGTTCATAATCAGAGGGGTATTAATGTGCATATAGGATCTGAACATATGATCTTCCACCAATTAAACCAACTAGCATCAACTACAAGGAGTAATTAACACTACTAGCAACCTACTAGCACCAATCCCGGACTTGGAGACAAGAATCGGATACAAGAGATAAACTAGGGTTTTGAGATGAGATGGTGCTGATGAAGATGTTGATGGAGATTGCCCTCTCCCGATGAGAGGAGCGTTGGTGATGACGATGGCGATGATTTCCCCTCCGGGAGGGAAGTTTCCCCGGCAGAATAGCCCCGCCAGAACCCTAGATTGGTTCCGCCTCGTGGCGGCGGAGTTTCGTCCGAGAAGATGGCTTATGATTATTTTCCCATCAAAAGAGTCCATATAGCAGAAGATGGTCACCGAAGGGCCACCAGGGGGCCCACGAGGTAGGGGGGGGGGCGCCCAGGGGGGCAGGGCGTGGCCCCCCTGGTGAAGTTCTTGTGCTCAATGTTTTTTTTTATATATTTGGGAAACATCATCCGTGAAGTTTTAGGACTTTTGGAGCTATGCAGAATAGGTCTCTAATATTTGCTCCTTTTCCAGCCCAGAATCCCAGCTGTCAGCATTCTCCCTCTTTATGTAAACCTTGTAAAATTAGAGAGAATAGGCATAAGTATTGTGAAATAATGTGTAATAATAGCCCATAATGCAATAAATATTAATAGAAAAGCATGATGCAAAATGGACGTATCAACTCCCACAAGCTTAGACCTCACTTGTCCTCAAGCGAAAAGCCAAAATCAAAAAATGTGCCCACATGTTTAGAGATAGAGGTGTCGATAAAAAAATAAAATACGGACATGAAGGCATCATGATCATTCTTAGAACAACAACTTATATAATTCTTGTCATATGATTTCTTATGATAGAGTAATAATTCAATCACAATATCAAGTATGAATCATAAACTTCATTGAAAACTAACAAACTATAATCTCAGTCATTGAAGCAATTGCAATTTATCATAACATAGGAAAGAGTCGATGTATAAGAGCTTTTCAGCAAGTCCACATACTCAACTATCATATAATGTTTCACAATTGCTGACACTCACGCAATACTTATGGGTATGGAGTTTTAATCGGACACAGAGAAAGATAGGGGCTTATAGTTTTGCCTCCCAACGTTTTACCTCAAGGGTAATGTCAACAGTAATAGTTCATGAAAACTCACATCCAATTAGCCATATATACCAAGATCTTTCCAACATATTGTGCTTTCCAAAGGATAAAATGTAAAAAGGAAGGGTGAAGATCACCATGACTCTTATGCAATGTAGGAGATAAAAGTAAAAGATAGGCCCTTCGCAGAGGGAAGCAGAGGTTGGCATGCGCTTTTATAGTTGGATGCACAAAATCCTAATGCAAAAGAACGTCACTTTATATTGCCACTTGTGATATGGACCTTTATTATGCAGTCTGTCATTTTTATTACTTCCATATCATACGATCGTATAAATCTTATTTCTTCCACGCCAATCAATCATACATATTTAGAGAGCAATTTTTATTGCTTGCACCGATGACAACTTACTTGATGGATCTTACTCAATCCATAGGTAGGTATGGTGGACTCTCATGGCAAAACTGGTTTAAGGGTGTTTGGAAGCACAAGTAGTATCTCTACTTGGTGCAATGAATTTGGCTAGCATGAGGGGGAAAGGCAAGCTCAACATGTTGGAGGATCCAAGACAATATAATTTATCTCAGATGTAAGAAAACATAACCCATTACGTTGTCTTCCTTGTCCAATGTCAACTATTTAGCATGTCATATTTTAATGAGTGCTCACAATCATAAAAGATGTCCAAGATAGTATATTTATATGTGAAGACCTCTCTTTCTTTATTACTTCCTATTAATTGCAACGATGACCTCAATAACTTTTATTCATCATACTCTTTCTATGTGAGCTCATTACTCTCCATAAGAGTCACATGATCTCTTTGTTTATTTTTATTTCTTTCTCTTTTCTTTTATTCACTTAGGATCATGGTAAAATAATCAAGCCCTTGACTCAACGCTAATCTTTATTATATAGCTCGCAGACTTGATTACATAGAATGATAATAAAGCAAAACTCACAACTAGATCATACTAAGAACTTTTATTCTACTAGATCAAGATATTACCAAAAGGATCGAACTAAGAAAAATGATAAAGATAAAAGTGATGATGATATGATACCGGGGCACTCCCCCAAGCTTGGCAGTTTCCAAGTGGAGTGCCGATACCAGATACTCAATTCTTCTTTGTTGGTGGAGACGATGGTGATTTTGTTGATGGCGTAGGCTTCTTCCTTAATTTGCGCTTGAGGACAGAATTTTGGTCCCTTAGGTCCTCGATCTCCTGCTCCAAGATCAGTATCTTTTTGCATAGTTCCTGTTTGTTCTCCTGCAAGAGGCGAAAATGGATAAACTCGACCTTAGTTTACTTTACCCTATCCGGGAGGCTTGACTTTTTGAACTCCACATGCATGTCCCCAGGTTGAGGTAGTGGGACTTCATCTTCATCTGAGCTCGTCTCCTCCTTTCCCTTGGGTTCATAGTCCTCTTCTTCTTCCGTAGTCCAACTGCAATGCTCCACATCCCCATAAACCTTAGGATCTGCAAGGTAATCAGCCACGTAGCGTTCTCCTTCCGAATTCTGGGACGACATGTTGCTCTGTTTGCAGCAGGACAACTCAAAACAAAGACAAGAGATATTTGCGTGATACGGGAGTCAAAACCCCCGGGAGATTATATAATGAATTTTTACAGACCAAAATACGTGTCCTAAAAGAAAACGGAGTCCAGAGAGCACACGAGGTGCCCACGAGGTAGGGGGGCGCGCCCTCCACCCTCATGGAACCCTCATGTACTTTCCGGACTGCTGCTTATTTTTCTATTTTTCTAAATATTCCAAAACGGAGAAATATTGCCTTAAGAACTGTTTTGGAGCCGGTTTACTTACCGTACCACATACCTATTCCTTTTTGGAGTCTGAAACGTTCCGGAAAGTGTCCTTTATGTATTCCTCCGGGGTTACGGTTTCAATAACATTGGTTTCAACATTTATGGGATTACCTGAGATATAGTGTTTGATTCTTTGACCGTTCACCACCTTCGGATTTGTGCCTTCGAAGTTGTTGATTTTTATGGCACCGGAACTGTAGACCTCCTCGATAATGTAAGGACCCTCCCATTTAGAGAGAAGTTTTCCTGCAAAAAATCTTAAACAAGAGTTGTATAGCAATACATAATCACCTACATTAAACTCACGCTTGTGTATCCTTTTATCATGCCACCTTTTAACCTTTTCTGTAAACAACTTGGCATTTTCGTAGGCATGGGTTCTCCATTCATCAAGTGAGCTAATATCAAATAACCTCTTCTCACCGGCAAGTTTAAAATCATAATTAAGTTCTTTAATAGCCCAATAAGCCTTGTGTTGTAGTTCGAGAGGTAAGTGACATGCTTTTCCATAGACCATTTTATATGGAGACATACCCATAGGATTTTTACATGCAGTTCTATAGGCCCATAATGCATCATCTAGTTTCTTGGACCAATTCTTTCTAGACCTATTGACAGTCTTTTGCAAAATTAATTTGAGTTCTCTATTACTCAATTCTACTTGACCACTAGACTGAGGGTGATAAGGGGATGCAATTCTATGATTAACATCATATTTAGCAAGCATTTTACGGAAAGCACCATGAATAAAATGTGAGCCACCATCAGTCATTAAATATCTAGGGACTCCAAACCTTGGAAAAATAACTTCTTTAAGCATTTTAATAGAAGTGTTATGATCAGCACTACTAGTTGGAATAGCTTCTACCCACTTAGTAACGTAATCAACAGCAACTAAAGTATGTGTATAACAATTAGAGGAAGGAAAAGGTCCCATATAGTCAAAGCCCCAAACATCAAATGATTCAATAACAAGTGAATAATTCATAGGCATTTCTTGACGTCTACTAATATTACCAATTCTTTGACATTCATCACAAGATAAGACAAACTTACGGCATCCTTGAAGAGAGTAGGCCAATAAAAACCAGATTGCAGTACCATATGTGCAGTTCTATCTCCAGCATGGTGTCCTCCATAAGCTTCAGAGTGACACTTGCGTAGGATCTATTCTTGTTCATGCTCAGGTACACAAGTCTAATAACACCATCTACTCCTTCTTTATAAAGATGTGGGTCATCCCAAAAGTAATGCCTCAAATCATAAAAGAACTTTTTCTTTTGCTGGTATGTAAAACTAGGTGGTATAAACTTAGCAACAATGTAATTAGCATAGTCAGCATACCATGGAGCAGTATGAGAAGCATTTATGACATTTAATTGCTCATCAGGAAAGCTATCATCAATAGGTAGTGGGTCATCAAGCACATTTTCTAGCCTAGACAAGTTGTCTGCAACGGGGTTCTTAGCTCCTTTTCTATCAACAATATGCAAATCAAATTCTTGTAGCAAGAGAACCCATCTAATAAGTCTAGGTTTAGCATCTTTCTTTTCCATATTAATTTTATGTTGACATAGAGTGGGACTAATGCCCTTAAGATCATCAAGAGTATACCCAATATCAGCACAGTGTTTTTCCAGAGTTTTTAATAATCTCTCTTCTTCATGTTCTGAAAGGTTAGCACTAATAATAACAGGGTATATCCTTTTCTCATCAAGATAAGCATATTTAAGAGTATCAGGTAATGGTTTAAGCTCAAACATGGGATCACCCTTGGGTGGAGGAGGATACCCTAGGATTTCAACAGGTAAATTGTTTTTCAGAATAGGTTCCTGTTTAAAGAATACTTCATGTAATTCCCTTCTTTCATTCATAAACATATCATTTTCATGGTCTAGCAAATATTGTTCTAAAGGATCACTAGGAGGTAAGACAATAGAAGCAAGACCAATAATTTCATCCTTACTAGGTAATTCTTCTTCACGGTGTTGTCTACTAAATTTAGAAAAATTAAATTCATGAGTCATATCATCTAATCCGACAGTAACAACACCCCTTTTGCAATCTATGGTAGCATTAATAGTATTTAAGAAGGGTCTACCGAATATAATGGGACAAAAACTATCTTGTGAGGAACCAAGAACAAGAAAATCAGTAGGATATTTAGTTTTCCCACACAAGACTTCAACATCTCTAACAATTTCCATTGGTGAAATAGTATCTCTATTAGCAAGCTTAATTGTAACATCAATATGTTCCATCTCAGCAGGTGCAATATCATGCATAATTTCTTGGTATAAAGAATAAGGTATTGCACTAGCACTAGCACCCGTATCACATAAGCCATGATAACAATGATCTCCTATTTTAACATAATAACATGCATGCCTACCACAGGTCTAGGTTTATCTGTATCACAGGGTTTAGCAATTCTAGCAGTTTCATTATAGAAATAAATAACATGCCAATCTATATTATTAGACAATAGATCTTTAGCAATAGCAATATTAGGTTCAACTTTAACTTGCTCAGGAGGTGTATATGTTTTAATATTGCTTTTACGAACCACAGTTGAAGCTTTAGCATGATCCTTTATCCTAACAGGGAAAGGTGGTTTCCAATAAATCCCATTTGAATTCAATGGTATTCATCATAAAAGAGCCAACACAAGAAGTATCAAGCATGGTGCGATTATTACCCGAAAGCCGAGCATAATTTTTTTGAATAATCATTTCTCTTGAGAGCTCATGATTGGGGCATGAATATAACATTGATTTAAGCCTCCCCCAAGCTTGAGCGATTCTTTCTCCTTCACGAGGCCAAAAATTATATATATAATTACGATCATGATGAACAAGATGCATAGGATAAAACTTTTGATGAAATCCCAATATCAATCGTTTGTAGTTCCAAGACTCCATATCATCACATAGCCTATACCATGTCGATGCATCTCCCCTCAAAGATAAAGGGAAGACCTTCTTCTTAACAACATCTCTGGGTACACCTGCAAGCTTAAATAATCCACAAACTTCATCCACATATATTAGATGCTCATCGGGATGTTTTGTTCCATCTCCTAAAAAAGGATTAGCTAGCAGTTTTTCTACCATACCCAAAGGAATTTCAAAGCAAGCATTTTCATTTTCAGTAGGTTCAGTAGGTTGAGGAGCAACTCTTTGCTCTACTGGTCGGGGTGAAGATACCCCGAACAAGCCCCTCAGAGGATTACTTTCCATAGTAACAAGTAACTGTAACATCCCAAATTTTCAATTTGGAATGTTATACAATAGATCATCATAGCATATCATATTTTATTTGCATTTTGGTTGATCCTAGGAATACTACACAACTCAAGGACCCTCGGAGAGAGTTGGGGATTTCGTTATTTTCATATTTGAGCTTTCTCAAATTTTGAAAATAGGATCATTTGATTTTATTTATTTTATCTTCAATTATTTCTATTATCAAAATATGAGAGAGGGAATAAAATGACTTTCCCAAAATAAGGAAATATTGAGGATTTAATAAAAAAATCAAATAAGGTTTTATTTTGGATTTATTTGCTATTTTATTTGAATTTAGGAAAAATGCGCGTTTTTCAAAATTGCATTTAGGCCCAAATAAATGTTCATCCTGTGCGGCTTGATTTTAGAAGCCAGGCAAAATTTATTTCAGGATTTTTGGAGTCCGTTTAGTATTCCTTTTGTTTTTCTTTCTGAGCGTAATTATTAAAAAAAAGAGTCCAAACCGACTTTGGGCCGTGTCCGGCCAGGACTCCGCCTGGCCGGGGGGCTTTATATAGCGCCACCCCGGGCTGCCCCAACCCAAGCCGCGCCCTGCCCGCAAACCCTAGCCGCCGCCGCGGCTTGCCGCCGCCGGAGTTCGCTGCCGACGAGGTCGAGCCGCCTTGGTTTTTTTAGAAAGCCGTCACCGGTTTTTTCGGTTTTTTTAGATTTCGTTTTTTAGATAGATTGGTTTTTTTCGGTTTAGTTAATTAGCGAGCGTTCGCCCGTTCGTTTGTTTTAACGAACGCATTCATCGTTTAGATCGAGATAACGAATGTTCGCTCATTAATCTGTTCGTCGTTTTTTTTCTCGGATTTAATCTGCGATTTTCCTGATCGCGATTTCTGATCCGATTTTCGTTTTAGTATAACTTTTCGCTCGTTTATCGGAATCAGGCGATTCAAGCGCCTGGAGTTTCGTCTCGAGACCCTCTTTCCGTTTAACCAACTCAAACAAGTTTTTGCTTTTGTAAAAGTCGACCTAGATCCAGAATAGTAAATGAAGCCTGTTTCTTTTGCCGTTTGTCTTTCGTTGATTCGTTCGTTTTGATTATTTTTGCCAACCGGAGTTCTTAAGTTGAACTATCTGGTTAGATCTCTTATTCGAGTTTTACCTGTGCATTAGTTGAGTACTTATTGTATGCTTGTTTGTTTGTGATAGAGTACCCGGAGTGCGCCGCTTGCTACTTCGAATCGCTAGGTTTCACGGATCATCAGCAAGGCAAGTAACACTTTGATCATACCTCTTGCTACCCAGTTTTTATTGCATTAGATCAATCCTCGCACATTGCATGTTTAGGATCTAATTAAATTGTGGGTTTGGGAAGTAGATGAGGTAGTACCTATCACCTGTTGTTATCAAACCTTTGGGAGTTACTTCTACGTTTGCTTATTATGCCATGCTATGATAGTAGATGTGGATTGGGTGAGTGTATCCATGACAGATGTGAGTTTGTTAAATTAATGGTTTATCTAAGGTGGCAACTTAAATATACATCTGGGTAGATTGAGGCACCTGGGTATTCCAACGATTGCCTGTTTTTCTTTTGGACCGCCACCCAAGCTCAAAGGGATCATGAGATTATTCATACTAGAAACTTCCGTGTGCAGCCACAAGCTACTATGGGCTCTAGCATAGTTGACTAAGTTGTGCCAACTCTTACAATGGTAGACTAGCAGATGTAGGGGAAAGTAGGTGTAACAGTCTACCCGATCGTAAGGTGCTAGCGCTTCTGAAAGACTATGTCTCGGTCATCCGTTTCTCAAACACCATGTAGTGCGAGAATCCCAACGGAGGAGATCGAGTCTTATGGGGAAAAGTGCGCAAATCTCTGCAGAGTGTATAAACTAATCATGGTTAGCGTGTCCCCGATTATGGACATCTTGAGTATCTAGTACTTGGATTATCATGTGAATCTCATCATGTTACTCTAATTAAATTATTGGGTTTTAATGATGATGTTTAATTGGGATTGAGAGCATGTCTACACTCTCAATGTTTAACAACCACCATGAGAGTTAAATAAAATTTATTCCTTTGCAGTAGGGAAAAATTGGCTTTACGCAAAACTATAACCATAGAGCTTTCCACCAGCCAAATATGCATGTAGTATAGCCTTATTCCATTATTGCTCTCTATGTGTTACATTGCCAGCATATTCCATGTGCTGACCCATTTTGGGCTGCAACGTTCATGTTGCGGACTTTTCAGATGACGAGTAAGGTGCCTTTAGGTCATGGTTCTATACTCAGTGATGCCGTTGGAGTTGATGGAGTCACTTATCTTCCAAGCCTTCCGCTGTTATCGTTATTAGATGGCCTTAAGCCATATTTATTGTAATAAGTTCTCTTTTGAGACACCCGATGTAATAAGTGTGTGATTGCTACTCTTTTATAAATCCTTCAAGTACCGTGTGGTGTCAGCATTACTGATCCAAGGATGACATCGGAGCATAGAGATTGGACCGTTTGAGGTCTGGTCGCTACAAGATGGTATCAGAGCACACGCTGACTGTAGGACACGCCCACTAAGCTAAAGCCCTAGATCACTACTCACTCTTCTCATTCTGACTCCTCATCTTTTCTACTCTTTTAGGATGGCAGATGCAAGGAACAAGTTCACACAACCGGATGAAGATACACCCTTTGGACGTCACTTGAAGGAAGTCACTAGATACCTGAACATAGGAGTACCAAGCTTCACCGGGACTTACAACGCCACTTTACCTGAAGAAGAGCGCTGGATGATTCAAGTTCAAGTTCCAGGAAGGACGTTCATGCCAGTCACTGAGCCCATAGAGTTTTCTTTTGATGCACCAACCTGGAGTCTAGGAAAGAGCATGGCAGCTCACATCGCCATGGGACGCATTGAAGAAGTTTACCACAATGATCTCAAGAATACTATCTACTAGATTTGTGGGCACCGAGATGAGCACTGGGAGATGATCATCACCAGGAAGGATAGACCAATTGCAGCTTTTATCCAGGAGTTAAACCAGCACATTTGACGTCAGGAGAACCAGATGTGCGCCGACATGATATATCTGAAGAAGGCGAGGACTAGAATCAAGGAACTGGAGGAAGAACTCAAGGCTACCCGTGAAGATTATGAAGAGGAAATCGAAGTATTAGTGGAGAAATGACGATCTGATCAACAAGATCAGAATATTTATGGGAGACCCTACACCAGTAGAAGAAGACGAGGAACCAAAGGAGATTCGCCCGGAAGACTACATCATCATCAACGACACCGACTTAGATCTAGATGATAGCGATGATGACTATGTTGATGAAGCAGGAGCATATATCATGGAGTCTGCAACCGAAGAATATTTCTAGTAGACCACCCCAACAGTTGTAGTAGTCCACCATGTAAATATAGTAGTCCGAGCACTTTTGCGATAGTTAGATCGATTGTATGCTCTTGTTTGATTGAATGAAGTGAATTGTTTGCTTTTGCCTCATGTGCATATGGGTAGTGCTTTCTCTCTAGACCCCTCTCTATTGTTAATCTCATCTTTTCTAAACCCTCAGATGCCTCTGAGACATGACCCCGAATTTACCTTCCCATCGGAGCTCACCCAGTTGATCTAGCAGCAGAACACATTGATGCAGTTGCTAGTCCAGAATCAGAATCAGGGGAACAACAACAACAACCCACCACCACCACCACCACCACCACCACCTGTTGATCACTTAGCCCGTTTTCTTAGGCTGAATCCGCCGGTATTTTCCAGTAGCACCGAGCCAATAGTAGCAGATGATTGGCTCCGCAAGACGGCAAGGGAGTTGACCACTGCAGGATGCACAAATGCGGAAAAGGTGAAGTTTGCCGCACATCAGCTTGAAGGACCCGCAACATCATGTTGGGAGAATTTCACCGCCACTTTCCCTATCGACACTGTCACATGGGACCTGTTCCAGCAGGCTTTCCGTACTGCCCATGTTTCAGCAGGAGCTATGGCCATGAAGAAGCGAGAGTTTTGCAACTTGCGCCAAGGAGGACGGACAGTTGGCCAGTATGTGGAGGACTTTAGTAAGCTAGCACGTTATGCTCTAGATGACGTTGCTACGGATGCAGCTAAACAAGAGAAGTTCCTAGAAGGGCTGAATGATGAGTTGAGCATGCAGTTGATGGTAGCAACTTTCAACAACTACCAGGAGCTGGTAGATAGAGCTCTCATGATTGAAGGGAAGCAACAACAGATTAAGAACCGCAAGAGGAAGTATGGACAAGGGAAGTACAATTCTGGAGCTCAGCAGAAGCCACGTTTTACCCCTAGACCGGGAGGCCATTTTCAGCATACCCATGGAGGAAGTAGCTCGCACAATCATAATGGCACCAAGAATGGTAGTGGGAATGGAGGAAGCAATGGCCAGAACTGCACCAACCCATCAACCCCAGCCAAGAGAGACCTGAGCTAGGTCACTTGCTTTAAGTGCCAGAAGACCGGACATTATGCCAATGAATGTCCTGAATCCCAGAATGGAAATGGCAATGGAAGCTCTGGGAAGAAGCCGGACCCTTTCAACAGGGGACAGGTGAACCACGTTAACGTGGAGGAGGTTGAAGAGCAGCCGGATGTAGTAATCGGTAAGTTTTTGGGTAAGTCATTTACTACACTCGTTCTTTTCGATACTGGTGCATCGCATTCATACATATCAAGGGGATTTGTGGATAAGTATAACCTGCCCACCAAAGTTCTTAGGACACCTATGCTATTAAGCTCACCAGGAGCGGAGTATATGGCTAGTAAGGGATGTTTTGAAGTGCCATTGAGTATAGGTAGCATGTGTTTCCCTCGGATTTGATCATTTTGGAATCACAAGGTTTGGATGTAATTCTGGGTATGGATTGGCTGTCGATGTATGGAGGAAACATCGATTGCGCTAGCAATTCAATTTTTCTTACCACCCCAGAAGGAAGAAGGATCAAGTATGTATCCCGGCATGTGCCTAAAAGGACTCAAGTAAATTTGTTAACAGGAGTTGTACAGGAGGAAGTACCAGTAGTGAAGGATTTCCCTAATGTATTTCCAGAGGAGTTGCCAGGCATGCCACTGGATAGAGATATTGAGTTTTTGATTGAGCTTCTGCCAGGCACAGGGCCAATATCTAAGAGACCATATAGGATGTCCGCAAAGGATTTGGAAGAGATTAAGAAGCAGATTAAGGAGTTACTGGATAAAGGATATATCCGCCCAAGTTCTTCGCCTTTGGGATCGCTAGTACTTCTAGTGGAGAAGAAGGATGGATCGTTAAGGATGGTTGTTGATTATCGAGGATTGAATGAAGTAACCATCAAGAACAAGTACCCATTACCAATGATCAATGATCTGTTTGATCGATTGCAAGGAGCTAAGGTATTTTCCAAGATCGATCTGCGATTTGGATACCATCAATTGAAGATTCGAGAATAGGATATACCTAAGACGGCTTTTACCACCAGGTATGGGCTGTACGAGTATACTGTTATGTCATTTGGTCTGACTAACGCACCTGCCTATTTTATGAACATGATGAACAAAGTGTTTATGGAGTTTTTGGATAAGTTCATCGTAGTGTTCATTGATGATATCCTGGTTTACTCGAAGAATGAAGAGGAGCATAAGGAGCATTTACGTTTGGTACTTGGGAAGCTCAGAGAACATCTGTTATATGCCAAGTTTAGCAAATGTGAGTTTTGGATGAAGGAAGTTGGATTTCTCGGACACGTTATATCTGGAGAAGGTATAGCAGTAGATCCCACCAAGGTTGACACTGTGACAAATTGGGAAGCGCCAACAACAGTTGGAGAGATCCAGAATTTTCTTCGACTCGCAGGATACTACCGGAGATTCATTGAAAATTTCTCAAAGATTGCGAAGCCTATGATAGAGTTGTTGAAAAAGGATACCAAGTTCATATGGACTGAAGAATGTGAGGCCAGTTTCCAGGAGTTGAAGAAACGTTTGGTTACATCACCAGTGTTGATTTTGCCAGATCAGACCAAGGATTATGAGGTGTATTGCGACGCTTCACGTCGAGGACTTGGAGCAGTGCTTATGCAGGAAGGAAGAGTTGTTTCCTATACCTCATGACATCTTAAGCCTCATGAGATAAATTATGCCACGCATGATTTGGAGTTAGCAGCCGTAGTGCATGCATTGAAGACTTGGAGACATTTTCTCATTGGAAACCATTGTGAGGTGTACACGGATCACGAGAGTTTGAAGTATATTTTCACGCAGAAGGAGTTGAATCTCAGGCAAAGGAGATGGTTGGAGCTCATCAAGGATTATCATATGAGATTGCATTATCACCCTGGAAAGGCTAACGTACTAGCTGACGCGTTGAGCCGTAAAAGCCATGTCAACACCTTAATGACGAGAGATTTACCAAGAGAGTTAGCCCAAAATCTTCGTGAGCTATGTTTGGAGATAGTCCCGAGAGGCTATGTAGCAGCATTGGAGATTCAGTCTACTTTGATGGATAAGATCAGAGAAGCCCAGAAGATTGACAAGGAGATTGCCTCTATTAAGGAGAAAATGAGTAAAGGAAAAGCTAAAGGATTTCGTGAGGATGAGCATGACACCTTATGGTTTGAAGACCGTGTTTATGTGCCCAATGACCCGGAGATCAGAAAGTTAATTCTGCAAGAGGCCCATGATTCACCATATTCGATTCACCCAGGAAATACCAAGATGTATTTGGACTTGAAGGATACCTTTTGGTGGACCAGAATGAAGAAGGATATTGCGGAGTATGTAGCAGTTTGTGATGTATGTTAGAGAGTAATGGCAGAGCATCAGAAGCCAGCGGGATTGCTACAGCCATTGCCGATACCCGAATGGAAGTGGGATAAACTAGGCATGGATTTTATTACAGGATTGCCCAGAACTCGTTCAGGCTATGACTCGATTTGGGTTGTAGTCGATCGTTTGACAAAGGTAGCTCATTTCATTCCAGTGAAGACTACTTACACTAGTGCCAAGTTGGCAAAGATATACATGACAAGGATCGTATGTCTGCACGGAGTTCCAAGGAGCATTTTATCAGATAGAGGAACCCAGTTTACCTCAAAGTTCTAGAATCAGTTGCATGAGATATTGGGTACCAGGCTAGAGTTCAACACAACTCTCCATCCACAGACAGATGGACAGACCGAAAGAGTCAAGCAGATTTTGGAGGATATGCTGAGAGCTTGTGCGCTAGATTACGGATCTAGTTGGGATGACAATTTGCCATACGTAGAGTTCTCTCATAACAACAGTTATCAATCCAGTTTGAAGATGGCCCCTTTTGAAGCCTTGTACGGAAGGAGCTGCATGACCCCATTGTCGTGGGATGAAGTTGGAGACCGCCAGCTGTTTGGACTGGATCTGAGTAAGGAGTCTGAACAGAAAGTAAAATTGATTCGCGATAGGCTCAAGGTAGCCCAGTCCAGGCAAAAGAGCTACGCAGATTCTAAACGCAAGGAGACAGTTTACGAAGTCGGAGACCGAGTTTATCTTCGAGTATCTCCACTTCGAGGAGTTAAGCGTTTTGGAGTTAAGGGAAAGTTAGCGCCACGTTTTGTAGGACCATACAAGGTTTTGGAGCGTATGTGAGAAGTAGCTTATAAGTTGTAATTGCCCGAAGGATTGTCAGGAGTTCACGACGTGTTCCACATTTCACAGTTGAAGAAGTGCCGCACGGAGATGGCTGATATACCGCTGAGGGATACAGTGCCGCTGGAAGCGATTCAGTTGGACAGTGATTTGACCTATGAGGAGAAACCAGTCAAGATTCTTGAGTATGCCAGCCGAGTCACCCGCAGCAAGGTTATCAAGTTTTGCAAAGTTCAGTGGAGCCACCACACGAAGGATGAAGCCACCTGGGAACGAGAGGAAGATCTGTTGAAGGACCACCCTCACCTATTTT
Organism: Triticum dicoccoides; assembly: GCF_002162155.2. Lineage (NCBI taxonomy): Eukaryota > Viridiplantae > Streptophyta > Magnoliopsida > Poales > Poaceae > Triticum > Triticum dicoccoides. Next base: position 244,188,329 of record NC_041392.1, on the reverse strand, counting down.
GTAGCCAACCCGAATCTCGAGGGCGAGATTCATCTTAAGGGGGGTAGGTTAGTAACATCCCAAATTTTCAATTTGGAATGTTATACAATAAATCATCATTGCATATCATATTTTTTTGCATTTTGGTTGATCCTAGAAATTCTACGCAACTCAAGGACCCTCGGAGAGAGTTGGAGATTTCGTTATTTTCATATTTGAGCTTTCTCAAATTTTGAAAATAGGATCATTTGATTTTATTTATTTTATCTTCAATTATTTCTATTATCAAAATATGAGAGAGGGAATAAAATGACTTCCCCAAAATAAGGAAATATTGAGGATTTAATAAAAAATCAAATAAGGTTTTATTTTAGATTTATTTGCTATTTTATTTGAATTTAGGAAAAATGTGAGTTTTTCAAAATTGCATTTAGGCCCAAATAAATGTTCATCCTATGCGGCTTGATTTTAGAAGCCTGGGAAAATTTATTTCGGGATTTGTGGAGTCTGTCGTGGATTTGTCACGGCAGATGTCCTAGTGTGAGGACTTAGTCGCGAGGCCAACGCATCTATGTGGTAGCTTGAGAGGGGTTGAGCGGGACGAGAGACGCAGGGCGGATCAACATGCAAGACAAGGATTTAGACAGCTTCGGGCCCCGGGAAACATCATCCGATAACAACCCTACATGCTGTTTGAGGCTAGGTCTCATTATCATCATAAGGGAGTCGCCGTAAACCGGCTCTTTGTGTCTAGCCCTAGAGATTGTTTTCTTGCTTGTAACCTCTCTCTCTTTGGGGAGCCCTGCCCCTCCTTATATATGTTGAAGGGGCGGTTTACATGTGGAGTCCTATTAGGATTAGGACTAGTCTATCTCTAATACAAACCGGATACGAGTCCTGGTCTTAACTCCTTGTAAGGTAAATATTCCTTATGCCTTTCCTCTTAAACCGGCCCACCATAGTATGAACCGGCCTTCATGAACCGCCCATTGGGCCACCGGGTCTTGTCGCTCCTTTGACCCGCCTGCCGGTTTACCAATGAGTCATAATGACCAGGCGGGTTGCATGTAAACCGCCAGGTCAGGGTGAGTCGCCAGTAACTCGCCAAGTGCCAGCGGGGTCTTCAGATAAACCGCCAAGTTCAGCCGGGTTACACTTCCGGTCGGTTTACACCGCGGGGTATATCCCCGACATTAGCCCCCAGTTTAATTTGGATTTATCCATGTTAAACTGATCATATAAAACAAATACAAGAACAAATTTGATAGATTATGCTCCGGGTTAAGAATTCTTGTAAACCGGCATCTTATCATCCTTAATTCCTTGCCATTTCCTTCTTCTAGAAAATCCAGGTCAATAAGCCAACTTCATACTTAATTTGCCGACATTGGGTTGTCACCGAGAAATATTGTGAAGAATAACTCCTTTGACTCAGCTCCCAAAGCACCGGTTTAAGAAATATGGGTCTATAAATACTTATCTGATATTCAGCCGGTTTGAAGATGTAAAACTTGCCGGTTTAATATTACCAAAATGGCCGGTTTATAAATATTGATGGCACCGGGTCATAATTGTTGTCGACACCGGGTCATGTAATTGATCTTCCTGATTTGCTCAAAACTGACAAAATGAAGATGTTCCTCCTTTATATGCATAATACCTGTAGCCCCCAAGTCTTAAGAGGAGAACATAGTGATAACTTAAGACTTGCTCAAATAAGTGTTTCAACCTTGAAGAAATCCGGTTTGTTCATCTCAATCATATAAACTGAATACTCCATATATGTAGCCCCCAAGTGTCGGGTTGTCATGCTTGCAGCAACCTGGGACTTGTAATTTGCTTATAAAAACTTCAATCAGTGTAACCCCCAAGGGCCGGCTCATTATGCAATAATGAGCAGGGACTTTGTAAATATAATCATGTAGACTTGAGCAGTGATATGTAGCCCCCAAGGGCCGGCTTTAGTAAGATAATACTTGAACCGGGACTTGATATATACTTCAATGAAAATAGCATCTTATAATGTAGCTTCCATCGTAGGGCTTGAACCCACGTCCACAAGGTTAAGAGCTTTGTGCTTTACCAACTGAGCAATGGATCCTTCAATATTATGGACAAAAATTTATGTACCTTGAATTGTTGACAGGAGCAATTGGTAGCTCCCAAGGGCCAGCTCATTACGATGTGATGAGTCGGGTCTTCAATAAGGTGAGCAAACAATGACTTTCCATTAGCCCCCAAGTATCATGGTGCATGCTTGCAGCGACATGAGACTTGTGTATTTGATGTAATCTCAACTGAAATAATGTAGCCCCCAAGTGCCGGGTTGTAAGCCTGCAGTGACTCGGGACTATTCCTTCCATTGTAGAATAAATCATATCCTTTGATAAAATAGTAGACATTGCGCTATAGCGACTTTGAAAATCTTAATAATAAAAATCCAGCCATGTTGGCTATTCAAGATAATATAATCCGGTATGAAAACCTTATTCATTCAATATCATAATGAAATTTCAGCCAAGTTTGGCTATTTGAATAATATAACCCAATGATTTATAAGCGCATGATTCCAATGGCGCAATCCAAATATATACTGGCGACTTATTGTCCAAAGCCAGGCCGGTTTAATAAACACCGGATCATACTACCGGTTTAATAAACACCGGTGATTTATAATCATGCTTTATTCAACCTGTTTCTGCATACAACAAGTTTAAAGTGTCCTGTGACATTGAATCACATCGTTGGTTTACCAACTTTTTGTAGTAAGAGTGATAACCCCAATCTCGAGTACTGATAACTCCTTCCATATTGTGCCGGTTTATGATAAAACCATACCGGGTTATGATAAACACCGGGTTATCCATATGTAATACTGGCGACTTGTAGTCAAAACCTGACCGGGCTGATAGTCTCCGGATTATAACTTGATCGTGTACTGACAACTTGTAGTTGACAACCTAACCGGGTTGATAAACGCCGATTTGAAAGCATCACAAATCTTATCAAAAGAAAACAAAACTTAGCAAAAAGCAAATAAAACCGTTGTAGTTGAGGCTTTTCACGGGCTGCCAGGCCCCAAATTCGAGGCTTTTCATGGGCTGCCAGGCCACTGAGTTAAACCATTTTTGCAAAGCCTTTTAAGATGGTCCTCAATCCTTAACCAATCATCATTTTAACTTGACAAGTTTAGGGTCTTCATTTTAGAGTAACTTGTCAAAGTTCGAAGGGTCATACCAGGTTTACCTGGGCGGAGTGACTTACTTAAATAGGCAGGTTAACCCGGGGTTTTAGGTGTATACACCAGGCTTCCAAGCCATGGCTTGATAGCCCATTACAAGTGTAGATTCTAAGTTCATTTCGATAGCAAAGAATCCTCAAGTAACGTTTTGAGCTGTGCTCAGTGGGTGCCTATGTTTGAGTTGTTGTTTTACAACACTCTCTTTGGCCCCAGATTGATTTGTCTTTGAGCCGATCAAAAGGTGTAACTATGGTTTGGATACAACCAAGCCCCCAAGTGATGTTGTGGCATTGCGCCGATCAAGAGGTGTAGCTATGGTTCAGATACGACCAAGCCCCCAAGTGATTCTTCATATATGACTTTATAAACCAGATCAATGAGCAAATAGGATGCCGCTTTATAACAGAAACCCCCACGTGATCAATAATATGATAAGCCAATAAGGCAGGATACCCATGTTTGAACCGCGCATCATGGCAGCAGGTCCTCCTCGGCAACCTTTAACTTTTTGCAAGGGATAAATTCTTCTTGAACCGGGATTTTGAACCAGATATTGAGAGCTTCAATGTTTTATGGGAGACATCTTTCCCTTGAATCGGATTTTAAACCGAAACCTTCATTTTCAGTGGGAAATTTTCTGACGGCCTTTAAAATCGAACTTGTGAGAAGTTAATTCCTTTTTGAACCGAAAATTCTTAAACCGGATTTGAGAGCTTCAAAGCTTTGTGGGAGATAGCTTCCCCTTGCGCCGGATTTTAAACCGGAATCCTTCTTTTTAAGCCGGAAATTTTCTGACGGCCTTTAAATTTGCACCAATATGGTGGTTTTAGGGTCCTGCATTAGATATCTTTGCAAGACAAAGTAATGGCTCCTTTTTTTAAAAAGAAAGCAATATATAATATAAAAATATACCGGATGGATTTAACCTGATGCGTCATGTCAGAGATTATCACCGTGGAGTTGATGATCACCGGGTGAAGCTGAAATTACTCACAGATGAGTCGGCTGCGGGAGCTAAGCAGATGAGCCGGCCCGGTGTTGTAAACCGGCACGGACGAGCAAATTGTCCTCCATGTTGTAGACCGGCGCGGACGCGTGAACCGGCCACGAGGGTGGACGGGTGAGTTGTCCGTGTCATTGTGAACCGGTACGGCCGCGAGAGACAGCCACGACGTTGTAAACCGGCGCGGGAGTTCGTCGAGTAACGACGACCACCCGTGCCAAAAGATGTTGGCGTGCCTCCATCTCCGAGGTATAATATCATTTTTTTCATAAATAATTGCTCTGCATAAACAATATTGCAGACCAAGGCAAATATAAACTTGTTCTTTGACAAAAACAACATGGGCTAATAAAATAAACTTGAATGGATATCACGTGACTTGTTTGAACGAGGGTTGATCCGTTTTATCACGACAGAGGCGACTCTGGCAGAGACTACTCGGGGCGTTCAGCGACCCGGAGCAGAGATAGAGTTGCGGCCATGCAATAGAGGCGGGGGCGGCTCAGCTGCACAGTCGGAGCAGCGAGGTAGATCCGTGAAGGCGGCTTAGCGATGGTAGTACAGCCCACTCAGCCTCGGACGACCAGCACCGCCTTGCCCTGCTCACTGTCGATAGTGCAATGCAAACACAACCAAATAGTTAGTATTAAAAAGAAATTACTGTATGGTAATAATACCTTGCAAGCTTTTCTTGAAAGCGAATATGCATGCTTGATGTGATTGTAAATAGAACCGCTCCCCAGCGTCTCCCGTACCATGGCTCAAGGCGCAAGGCAACAGCTGTGGCGTCCGCGTGGCCGGGCGGTTCAACGCCGGTCGCGGTGGCTCGAAGGTGGCGCGAGAACCGGCCGGAGTGGAGCGGAGGGCGGCCAGGGCTCGCGGCTGCGGCCAGGGCCGGCCAAAGCCAAGGCCGTGCGGGCGAGCGGATGCTCGGGCGTTTGAACCAGCGAACGGAGCACGGCTCGGCTGCGTGCTGTCTTGCGGCTGACTCGGAGCAGGAGGTGGCGGAGACCGAAGCGGAGCCCGATGTAGGTGGAAGCGAGGTAAAGCCGCCGCAGCGGCGGCGGCTCAAATTCAGGGCGAGACAAGGTCGCGCGACGGCCGGCTCGGCTCGCGGGCGGTTTGCGGCGGCAAAGACCATTGTCGACCGCGGCGGCTCAGCAGCAGTGTAGGCCGAGAAATCCAGTGGCAAAAGGAGGGTCAGGGCTAGGTGATTTGCTACCGGCTCGAAAACAAAAACCGAGGCGGAGATCAATCCTTCCAGTTGCTATTCGTAGTAACTTTCAACCGCTGGTAATATGCTTTGGCTGGATGTAGAAAAACAAATCCGATCTAATGCTTATCTAGTACGTGTCTTCTGTCCTTCACGTCAATAACCGTCAAGTCCAATCAATAACCCTGTCCTTGTCAATAGTCTTCATGAGAAGTACTCCCGCTTGAATCAATTGACGTGAAGTAGCGGTAATACTCATTGCGGTGAATCCTTGTTGCTTCAGGACCCACACACCTCGGTATCTGATCCAGCAGATTACTCGTGGAATATGCAGCAGTGGTCAGGTGCGCGTGACACTGGCGGCTTCGTAGGTTGTGCAGCAGCGAAAATCAATTGCTATCGGATTAAACGGATCACAGATGCAACCCTAACTCTTGATCTCAATTTCGTACATGCCAATACGACTGTTCGTCGAGCCCGCAGATCCTTTCGCGAGTTCTCTTCTTTTTTCGGTATATCACGAACTTCTCGATTCTCGGGAGAGATCTCTCCAAGAACTCAACACCACTGTGCGCAGGCCCCACGGTGGGCGCCAACCGTCGTGGATTTGTCACGGCAGATGTCCTAGTATGAGGACTTAGTCGCGAGGCCAACGCATCTATGTGGTAGCTTGAGAGAGGTTGAGCGGGACAAGAGACGCAGGGCTAATCAACACGCAAGACAAGGATTTATACAGCTTCGGGCCCCGGGAAACATCATCCGGTAACAACCCTACATGTTGTTTGAGGCTAGGTCTCATTATCATCATGAGGGAGTCATCGTAAACCGGCTCTTTGTGTCTAGCCCTAGAGATTGTTTTGTTGCTTGTAACCTCTATCTCTCTTTGGGGAGCCCTGCCCCTCCTTATATATGTTGAAGGGGCGGTTTACATGTGGAGTCCTATTAGGATTAGGACTAGTCTATCTCTAATACAAACCGGATACGAGTCCCGGTCTTAACTCCTTGTATGGTAAATATTCCTTATGCCTTTCCTCTTAAACCGGCCCACCATAGTATGAACCGGCCTTCATGAACCGCCCGTTGGGCCACCGGGTCTTGTCGCTCCTCTGACCCGCCTGCCGGTTTACCAATGAGTCATAATGACCAGGCGGGTTGCTTGTAAACCGCCAGGTCAGGGCGAGTCGCTAGTAACTCGCCAAGTGCCAGCGGGGTCTTTAGATAAACCGCCAAGTCCGGCCGGGTTACACTTCCGGCCGGTTTACACCGCGGGGTATATCCCCGACAGAGTCCGTTTAGTATTCCTTTTGTTTTTCTTTCTGAGCGTAATTATTAAAAAAGAAGAGTCCGAACAAACCTTGGCCCGTGTCTGGCCAGGACTCCGCCTGGCCGGGGGGCTTTATATAGCGCCGCCCCGGGCCGCCCCAGCCTAAGCCGCGCCCCACCCGCAAACCCTAGCCGCCGCCGCCAGCCGCCGCCTGCCGCCGCGCCGCCGCCACGCCGTCGCGCCGCCGCCGGACTTCGCCGCCGACGAGGTCGAACCGCCCTGGGTTTTTTAGAAAACCGTTGGTTTTCACCGGATTTTTTTCGGTTTTTTTAGATTTCGTTTTTTTAGATAGATCGGTTTTTTCGGTTTAGTTAATTAGTGAGCGTTCACCCGTTCGTTCGTTTTAACGAACGCGTTCATCGTTTAGATCTAGATAATGAATGTTCTTTCGTTAATCTGTTCGTCATTTTTCTTTTTCTCGGATTTAATCCACGATTTTCCTGATCGTGATTTCTGATCTGATTTTCGTTTTAGTATAACTTTTCGCTCGTTTATCAGAATCAGGCGATTCAAGCGCCTGGAGTTTCGTCTCGAAACCCTCTTTTCGTTTAACTAACTCAAACAAGTTTTTGCTTCTGTAAAATTTGACCTAGATCTAGAATAACAAACGCAACCTGTTTCTTTTGTCGTTTGTCTTTCGTTGCTTCATTCGTTTTGATTCTTTTTGCCAACTGGAGTTCTTAAGTTGAACTATCTGGTTAGATATCTTATTCGAGTTTTACCTGTCCATTAGTTGAGTACTTATTGTATGCTTGTTTGTTTGCAATAGAGTACCCGGAGTGCGCCGCTTGCTACTTCGAATCGCTAGGTTTCACAGATCATCAGCCAGGCAAGTAACACTTTGATCATACCTCCTGCTACCCAGGTTTTATTGCGTTAGATAATTCCTCACACATTGCATGTTTAGGATCTAATTAAATTGTGGGTTTGGGAAGTAGATGAGGTAGTACCTATCACCTGTTGTTATCAAACCTTTGGGAGTTACTTCTACGTTTGCTTATTATGCCATGCTATGCTAGTAGACATGGATTGGGTGAGTGTATCCATGAGAGATGTGAGTTTGTTAAATTAATAGTTTATCTAAGGTGGCAACTTAAATACACATCTTGGTGGATTGAGGCACCTGGGTATTCCAGCGATTGCCTGTTTTTCTTTTGGACCGCCACCCAGGCTCAAAGGGATCATGAGATTATTCATACTAGAAACTTCCGTGTGCAGCCACAAGCTACTATGGGCTCTAGCATAGTTGACTAAGTTGTGCAAACTCTTATAGTGGTAGACTAGCAGATGTAGGGGAAAGTAGGTGTAACGGTCTACCCGATCGTAAGGTGCTAGCACTTCTGAAAGACTATGTCTCAGTCATCCATTTCTCAAACACCGTGTAGTGTGAGAATCCCAACGGAGGAGATCGAGTCTTGTGGGGAAAAGTGCAAAAAACTCTGCAGAGTGTATAAACTAATCATGGTTAGCCGTGTTTGAAGGAAATATGCCCTAGAGGCAATAATAAAGTTATTATTTATTTCCTTATAATCATGATAAATGTTTATTATTCATGCTAGAATTGTATTAACCGGAAACATAATACATGTGTGAATACATAGACAAACAAAGTGTCACTAGTATGCCTCTACTTGACTAGCTCATTAATCAAAGATGGTTATGTTTCCTAACCATGAACAATGAGTTGTTATTTGATTAACGAGGTCACATCATTAGTTGAATGATCTGATTGACATGACCCATTCCATTAGCTTAGCACCCGATCGTTTAGTGTGTTGGTATTGCTTTCTTCATGACTTATACATGTTCCTATAACTATGAGATTATGCAACTCCCGTTTACCGGAGGAACACTTTGGGTACTACCAAACGTCCCAACGTAACTGGGTGATTATAAAGGAGTACTACAGGTGTCTCCAATGGTACATGTTGGGTTGGCGTATTTCGAGATTAGGTTTTGTCACTCCGATTGTCGGAGAGGTATCTCTAGGCCCTCTCGGTAATGCACATCACATAAGCCTTGCAAGCATGACAACTAATATGTTGGTTGTGATATGATGTATTACAGAACGAGTAAAGAGACTTGCCGGGAATGAGATTGAACTAGGTATTGGATACCGACGATCGAATCTCGGGGAAGTAACATACCGATGACAAAGGGAACAACGTATGTTGTTATGCGGTCTGACCGATAAAGATCTTCGTAGAATATGTAGGAGCCAATATGGGCATCCAGGTCCCGCTATTGGTTATTGACCGGAGACGTGTCTCGGTCATGTCTACATTGTTCTCGAACCCATATGGTCCGCACGCTTAAGGTTACGATGACAATTATATTATGAGTTTATGCATTTTGATGTACCGAAGTTTGTTCGGAGTCCCGGATGTGATCACGGACATGAGGAGGAGTCTCGAAATGGTCGAGATGTAAAGATTGATATATTGGAAGCCTATGTTTGGATATCGAAAGTGTTCCGGGTGAAATCGGGATTTTATCGGAGTACCGGGAAGGTTACCGGAACCCCCCGGGAGCTAAATGGGCCATGATGGGCCTTAGTGGAAAAGAGAAGAGGCAGCCCTACATGGGCTATGCGCCTCCCCCTTCCCCCTAGTCCTATTAGGACTAGGAGAGGTGGCCGGCCCCCTCTCTCTCTTTTCCCCCTCCGCGAATCCTATTCCAACTAGGATTGGGGGGGGGGAATCCTACTCCCAGAGGGAGTAGGACTCTCCTGGCGCGCCAAGCTTGGCCGGCCAGCCTCCCCCCTCTAGTCCTTTATATACTGAGGCAGAGGCACCCCAGAAACACACAAGTTGATCCACGTGATCTATTCCTTAGCCGTGTGCGGTGCCCCCAGCCACCATATTCCTCGATAATACTATAGCGGAGTTTAGGCGAAGCCCTGCTGCTGTAGTACATCAACATCATCACCACGCCGTCGTGCTGACGGAACTCTTCCCCGACACTTTGCTGGATCGGAGTCCGGGGATCGTCATCGAGCTGAACGTGTGCTCGAACTCGGAGGTGCCGTAGTTTCGGTGCTTGATCGGTTGGATCGTGAAGACGTACGACTACTTCCTCTATGTTGCGTCAACACTTCCGCAGTCGGTCTGCGTGGGTACATAGACAACACTCTCCCATCTCGTTGCTATGCATCACATGATCTTGCGTGTGCGTAGGAAAAATTTGAAATTACTACGAAACCCAAGAGTGGCATCAGAGCCTAGGTTATTTATGTTGATGTTATATGCACGAGTAGAACACAAGTGAGTTGTGGGGGATATAAGTCATACTGCCTACCAGCATGTCATACTTTGGTTCGGCGGCATTGTTGGACAAGACGACCCGGACCAACCTTACGCGTACGCTTATGCAAGACCGGTTCCCCCGACGTGCTTTGCACACAGGTGGCTTGCGGGCGACTGTCTCTCCAACTTTAGTTGAACCAAGTATGGCTACGCCCGGTCCTTGCGAAGGTTAAAACGGAGTCTATTTGACAAACTATCGTTGTGGTTTTGATGCGTAGGTGAGATTGGTTCTTGCTTAAGCCCGTAGCAGCCACGTAAAACTTGCAACAACAAAGTATAGGACGTCTAACTTGTTTTTGCAGGGCATGTTGTGATGTGATATGGTCAAGGCATGATGCTGAATTTTATTGTATGAGATGATCATGTTTTGTAACCGAGTTATCGGCAACTGGCAGGAGCCATATGGTTGTCGCTTTATTGTATGCAATGCAATCGCGATGTAATGCTTTACTTTATTACTAAACGGTAGTGATAGTCATGGAAGCATAAGATTGGCGAGACGACAACGATGCTACGATGGAGATCAAGGTGTCGCGCCGGTGACGATGGTGATCATGACGGTGCTTCGGAGATGGAGATCACAAGCACAAGATGATGATGGCCATATCATATCACTTATATTGATTGCATGTGATGTTTATCCTTTTATGCATCTTATCTTGCTTTGATTGACGGTAGCATTATAAGATGATCTCTCACTAAATTATCAAGAAGTGTTCTCCCTGAGTATGCACCGTTGCCAAAGTTCGTCGTGCCCAGACACCACGTGATGATCGGGTGTGATAAGCTCTACGTCCATCTAGAACGGGTGCAAGCCAGTTTTGCACACGCAGAATACTCAGGTTAAACTTGACGAGCCTAGCATATGCAGATATGGCCTCGGAACACGGAGACCGAAAGGTCGAGCGTGAATCATATAGTAGATATGATCAACATAACGATGTTCACCATTGAAAACTACTCCATCTCACGTGATGATCGGTTATGGTTTAGTTGATTTGGATCACGTGATCACTTAGAGGATTAGAGGGATGTCTATCTAAGTGGGAGTTCTTAAGTAAATTGATTAATTGAACTTAAACTTATCATGAACTTAGTACCTGATAGTATCTTGCTTGTTTATGTTGATTGTAGATAGATGGCTCGTGCTGTTGTTCCGTTGAATTTTTAATGCGTTCCTTGAGAAAGCAAAGTTGAAAGATGATGGTAGCAATTACACGGACTGGGTCCGTAACTTGAGGATTATCCTCATTGCTGCTCAGAAAAATTACGTCCTGGAAGCACCGCTAGGTGCCAAGCCTGCTGCTGGAGCAACACCAGATGTTATGAACGTCTGGCAGAGCAAAGCTGATGACTACTCGATAGTTCAGTGTGCCATGCTTTACGGCTTAGAATCGGGACTTCAACGACGTTTTGAACGTCATGGAGCATATGAGATGTTCCAGGAGTTGAAGTTAATATTTCAAGCAAATGCCCGGATTGAGAGATATGAAGTCTCCAATAAGTTCTATAGCTGCAAGATGGAGGAGAACAGTTCTGTCAGTGAGCATATACTCAAAATGTCTGGGTATAATAATCACTTGATTCAATTGGGAGTTAATCTTCCAGATGATTGCGTCATTGACAGAATTCTCCAATCACTGCCACCAAGCTACAAGAGCTTCGTGATGAACTATAATATGCAAGGGATGAACAAGACTATTCCCGAGCTCTTTGCAATGCTGAAAGCTGCGGAGGTAGAAATCAAGAAGGAGCATCAAGTGTTGATGGTTAACAAGACCACTAGTTTCAAGAAAAAGGGCAAAGGGAAGAAGAAGGGGAACTTCAAGAAGAACAGCAAGCAAGTTGCTGCTCAGGAGAAGAAACCCAAGTCTGGACCTAAGCCTGAAACTGAGTGCTTCTACTGCAAGCAGACTGGTCACTGGAAGCGGAACTGCCCCAAGTATTTGGCGGATAAGAAGGATGGCAAGGTGAACAAAGGTATATGTGATATACATGTTATTGATGTGTACCTTACTAGAGCTCGCAGTAGCACCTAGGTATTTGATACTGGTTCTGTTGCTAATATTTGCAACTCGAAACAGGGACTACGGAATAAGCGGGCACTGGCAAAGGACGAGGTGGCGATGCGCGTGGGAAACGGTTCCAAAGTCGATGTGATCGCGGTCGGCACGCTACCTCTACATCTACCTTCGGGATTAATATTAGACCTAAATAATTGTTATTTGGTGCCAGCGCTGAGCATGAACATTATATCTGAATCTTGTTTAATGCGAGACGGTTATTCATTTAAATCAGAGAATAATGGTTGTTCTATTTATATGAGTAATATCTTTTATGGTCATGCACCCTTGAAGAGTGGTCTATTCTTATTGAATCCCGATAGTAGTAATACACATATTCATAATGTTGAAGCCAAAAGATGCAGAGTTGATAATGAAAGTGCAACTTATTTGTGGCACTGTCGTTTAGGTCATATCGGTGTAAAGCGCATGAAGAAACTCCATACTGATGGACTTTTGGAACCACTTGATTATGAATCACTTGGTACTTGCGAACCGTGCCTCATGGGCAAGATGACTAAAACACCGTTCTCCGGTACTATGGAGAGAGCAACAGATTTTTTGGAAATCATACATACCGATGTATGTGGTCCGATGAATATTGAGGCTCGTGGCGGATATCGTTATTTTCTCACCTTCACAGATGATTTAAGCAGATATGGGTATATCTACTTAATGAAACATAAGTCTGAAACATTTGAAAAGTTCAAAGAATTTCAGAGTGAAGTTGAAAATCATCGTAACAAGAAAATAAAGTTTCTACGATCTGATCGTGGAGGAGAATATTTGAGTTACGAGTTTGGTGTACATTTGAAAAACTGTGGAATAATTTCGCAACTCACGCCACCCGGAACACCACAGCGTAATGGTGTGTCCGAACGTCGTAATCGTACTTTACTAGATATGGTGCGATCTATGATGTCTCTTACAGATTTACCGCTATCGTTTTGGGGTTATGCTTTAGAGACGGCCGCATTCACGTTAAATAGGGCACCATCAAAATCGATTGAGACGACACCTTATGAACTATGGTTTGGCAAGAAACCAAAGTTGTCGTTTCTTAAAGTTTGGGGCTGCGATGCTTATGTGAAAAAACTTCAACCTGATAAGCTCGAACCCAAATCGGAGAAATGTGTCTTCATAGGATACCCAAAGGAGACTGTTGGGTACACCTTCTATCACAGATCCGAAGGCAAGACATTCGTTGCTAAGAATGGATCCTTTCTAGAGAAGGAGTTTCTCTCGAAAGAAGTGAGTGGGAGGAAAGTAGAACTTGACGAGGTAACTGTACCTGCTCCCTTACTGGAAAGTAGTACATCACAGAAAACTGTTTCAGTGACACCTACACCAGTTAGTGAGGAAGCTAATGATAATGATCATGAAACTTCAGATCAAGATACTACTGAACCTCGTAGATCAACCAGAGTGAGATCCGCACCAGAGTGGTACGGTAATCCTGTTCTGGAAGTCATGCTACTAGATCATGATGAACCTACAAACTATGAAGAAGCGATGGTGAGCCTAGATTCCGCAAAGTGGCTTGAAGCCATGAAATCTGTGATGGGATCCATGTATGAGAACAAAGTATGGACTTTGGTTGACTTGCCCGATGATCGGCAAGCAATTGAGAATAAATGGATCTTCAAGAAGAAGACTGACGCTGATGGTAATGTTACTGTCTACAAAGCTCGACTTGTCGCGAAAGGTTTTCGGAAAGTTCAAGGGATTGACTACGATGAGACCTTCTCACCGGTAGCGATGCTTAAGTCCGTCCGAATCATGTTAGCGATTGCCGCATTTTATGATTATGAAATTTGGCAGATGGATGTCAAAACTGCATTCCTGAATGGATTTCTGGAAGAAGAGTTGTATATGATGCAACCGGAAGGTTTTGTCGATCCAAAGGGAGCTAACAAAGTGTGCAAGCTCTAGCGATCCATTTATGGACTGGTGCAAGCCTCTCGGAGTTGGAATAAATGCTTTGATAGTGTGATCAAAGTATTTGGTTTTATATAGACTTTCGGAGAAGCCTGTATTTACAAGAAAGTGAGTGGGAGCTCTGTAGCATTTCTGATATTATATGTGGATGACATATTGCTAATTGGAAATGATATAGAATTTCTGGATAGCATAAAGGGATACTTGAATAAGAGTTTTTCAATGAAAGACCTCGGTGAAGCTTCTTACATATTAGGCATTAAGATCTATAGAGATAGATCAAGACGCTTAATTGGACTTTCACAAAGCACGTACCTTGACAAAATTTTGAAAAGGTTCAAAATGGATCAAGCAAAGAAAGGGTTCTTGCCTGTGTTACAAGGTGTGAATTTGAGTAAGACTCAATGCCCGACCACTGCAGAAGATAGAGAGAAAATGAAAGATGTTCCCTATGCTTCAGCCATAGGCTCTATCATGTATGCAATGCTGTGTACCAGACCTGATGTGTGCCTTGCTATAAGCTTAGCAGGGAGGTACCAAAGTAATCCAGGAGTGGATCACTAGACAGCGGTCAAGAACATCCTGAAATACCTGAAAAGGACTAAGGATATGTTTCTTGTATATGGAGGTGACAAAGAGCTCACCGTAAAAGGTTACGTTGATGCAAGCTTTGACACTGATCCGGACGATTCTAAATCGCAAACCGGATACGTGTTTACATTAAATAGTGGAGCTGTCAGTTGGTGCAGTTCTAAACAAAGCGTCGTAGCAGGATCTACATGTGAAGCGGAGTACATAGCTGCTTCGGAAGCAGCAAACGAAGGAGTCTGGATGAAGGAGTTCATATCCGATCTAGGTGTCATACCTAGTGCATCGGGTCCAATGAAAATCTTTTGTGACAATACTGGTGCAATTTCCTTGGCAAAGGAATCCAGATTTCACAAAAGGACCAAGCACATCAAGAGACGCTTCAACTCCATCCGGGATCTAGTCCAGGTGGGAGACATAGAGATTTGCAAGATACATACGGATCTGCATGTTGCAGACCCGTTGACTAAGCCTCTTCCACGAGCAAAACATGATCAGCACCAAGGCTCCATGGGTGTTAGAATCATTACAGTGTAATCTAGATTATTGACTCTAGTGCAAGTGGGAGACTGAAGGAAATATGCCCTAGAGGCAATAATAAAGTTATTATTTATTTCCTTATAATCATGATAAATGTTTATTATTCATGCTAGAATTGTATTAACCGGAAACATAATACATGTGTGAATACATAGACAACAAAGCGTCACTAGTATGCCTCTACTTGACTAGCTCGTTAATCAAAGATGGTTATGTTTCCTAACCATGAACAATGAGTTGTTATTTGATTAACGAGGTCACATCATTAGTTGAATGATCTGATTGACATGACCCATTCCATTAGCTTAGCACCCGATCGTTTAGTGTGTTGCTATTGCTTTCTTCATGACTTATACATGTTCCTATAACTATGAGATTATGCAACTCCCGTTTACCGGAGGAACACTTTGGGTACTACCAAACATCACAACGTAACTGGGTGATTATAAAGGAGTACTACAGGTGTCTCCAATGGTACATGTTGGGTTGGCGTATTTCGAGATTAGGTTTTGTCACTCCGATTGTCGGAGAGGTATCTCTGGGCCCTCTCGGTAATGCACATCACATAAGCCTTGCAAGCATGACAACTAATATGTTAGTTGTGAGATGATGTATTACAGAACGAGTAAAGAGACTTGCCGGGAATGAGATTGAACTAGGTATTGGATAACGACGATCGAATCTCGGGGAAGTAACATATCGATGACAAAGGGAACAACGTATGTTGTTATGCGGTCTGACCGATAAAGATCTTCGTAGAATATGTAGGAGCCAATATGGGCATCCAGGTCCCGCTATTGGTTATTGACCGGAGACGTGTCTCGTTCATGTCTACATTGTTCTCGAACCCGTAGGGTCCGCACGCTTAAGGTTACGATGACAGTTATATTATGAGTTTATGCATTTTGATGTACCGAAGGTTGTTCGGAGTCCCAGATGTGATGACGGACATGACGAGGAGTCTCGAAATGGTCGAGACGTAAAGATTGATATATTGGAAGCCTATGTTTGGATATCGGAAGTGTTCCGGGTGAAATCGGGATTTTACCGGAGTACCGGGAAGGTTACCGGAACCCCCCGGGAGCTAAATGGGCCATGATGGGCCTTAGTGGAAAAGAGAAGAGGCAGCCCTACATGGGCTGTGCGCCTCCCCCTTCCCCCTAGTCCTATTAGGACTAGGAGAGGTGGCCGGCCCCCTCTCTCTCTTTTCCCCCTCCGCGAATCCTATTCCAATTAGGATTGGGGGGGGGGGGAATCCTACTCACACAGGGAGTAGGACTCTCCTGGCGCGCCAAGCTTGGCCGGCCAGCCTCCCCCCTCTAGTTCTTTATATACTGAGGCAGAGGCACCCCAGAAACACACAAGTTGATCCACGTGATCTATTCCTTAGCCGTGTGCGGTGCCCC
The DNA here is from genome assembly GCF_002162155.2 of Triticum dicoccoides. NCBI lineage: Eukaryota > Viridiplantae > Streptophyta > Magnoliopsida > Poales > Poaceae > Triticum > Triticum dicoccoides. The sequence continues at coordinate 244,171,729 of NC_041392.1, read as the reverse complement.
CAGCCACCATATTCCTCGATAATACTGTAGCGGAGTTTAGGCGAAGCCCTGCTGCTGTAGTACATCAAGATCGTCACCACGCCGTCGTGCTGACGGAACTCTTCCCCGACACTTTGCTGGATCGGAGTCCGGGGATCATGAAGACGTACAACTACTTCCTCTACGTTGCGTCAACGCTTCCGCAGTCGGTCTGCGTGGGTACGTAGACAACACTCTCCCATCTCGTTGCTATGCATCACATGATCTTGCGTGTGCGTAGGAAAATTTTGAAATTACTACGAAACCCAACAGTGTCCCTGTTTATTGACATCTTGAGTATCTAGTACTTGGATTATCATGTGAATCTCATCATGTTACTCTAATTAATTTGTTCGGTTTTAATGATGATGTTTAATTGGGATTGAGAGCGTGTCTACACTCTCAATGTTTAACAACCACCATGATAGTTAAATAAAATTTATTCCTTTGCAGTAGCGAAAAATTGGCTTTACGCAAAACTGTAACCATAGAGCTTTCCACCATCCAAATATGCATGTAGTATAGCCTTATTCCATTATTGCTCTCTACGTGTTACATTGCCAGCATATTCCATGTGCTGACCCGTTTCGGGCTGCAATGTTCATGTTGCAGACTTTTCAAACGACAAGTAAGGTGCCTTTAGGTCGTGGTTCTATACTCAGTGATGCCGTTGGAGTTGATGGACTCACTTATCTTCCAAGCCTTCCGCTGTTATTGTTATTAGATGGCCTTAAGCCATATTTATTGTAATAAGTTCTCTTTTGAGACACTCGATGTAATAAGTGTGTGATTGCTACTCTATTATAAATCCTTCAAGTACTGTGTGGTGTCAGCATTACTGATCCAGGGATGACACCGGAGCACAGAGATTGGACCATTTGAGGTCTGGTCGCTACAGTGACATTAAATTTCAGCACACTATATAAATTTTTCCTTACCAAATTCCACCTGCCAAAGGCCCTTCACTCCCGGGCAACGGCGCCAGAAAAGAGTCTTGATGATCCACAAGTATAGGGGATCTATCGTAGTCCTTTCGATAAGTAAGAGTGTCGAACTCCATGAGGAGCGTAAGGAAATGATAAGCGGTTTCCAGCAAGGTATTCTCTGGAATTACTGAAACAAGTGGTAACAGATAGTTTTGTGATAAGATAATTTGTAATGAGCAACAAGTGACAAAAGTAAATAAGGTGCAGCAAGGTGGCCCAATCCTTTTTGTAGCAAAGGACAAGCCTGGACAAACTCTTATATGATGTAAAGCGCTCCCGAGGACACATGGGAATATCGTCAAGCTAGTTTTCATCACGTTCATATGATTCGCGTTCGGTACTTTGATAATTTGGTATGTGGGTGGACCGGTGCTTGGTGCTGCCCTTACTTGGACAAGCATCCCACTTATGATTAACCTCTATTGCAAGCATCCGCAAAAACAACAAAAGTATTAAGGTAAACCTAACCATAGCATGAAACATATGGATCCAAATCAGCCCCTTACGAAGCAACGCATAAACTAGGGTTTAAGCTTCTGTCACTCTAGCAACCCATCATCTACTTATTACTTCCCAATGCCTTCCTCTAGGCCCAAACAATGGTGAAGTGTCATGTAGTCGACGTTCACATGACACCACTAGAGGAGAGACAACATACATCTCATCAAAATATCGAACGAATACCAAATTCACATGACTACTAATAGCAAGACTTCTCCCATTTCCTCAGGAACAAAAGTAACTACTCACAAAGCATAAACATGTTCACAATCAGAGGGGTATTAATGTGCATATAGGATCTGAACAGATGATCTTCCACCAATTAAACCAACTAGCATCAACTACAAGGAGTAATTAACACTACTAGCAACCTACTAGCACCAATCCCGGACTTGGAGACAAGAATCGGATACAAGAGATAAACTAGGGTTTTGAGATGAGATGGTGCTGATGAAGATGTTGATGGAGATTGCCCTCTCCCGATGAGAGGAGCGTTGGTGATGACGATGGCGATGATTTCCCCCTCCGAGAGGGAAGTTTCCCCGGCAGAACAGCCCCGCCAGAACCCTAGATTGGTTCCGCCTCGTGGCGGCGGAGTTTCGTCCAAGAAGATGGCTTATGATTATTTTCCCATCGAAAGAGTCCATATAGCAGAAGATGGTCACCGGAGGGCCACCAGGGGGCCCACGAGGTAGGGGGGGGGCGCGCCCAGGGGGTAGGGCGCACCCCCACCCTCATGGGCAGGGTGTGGCCCCCCGGTGAAGTTCTTGCGCTCAATGTTTTTTTATATATTTGGGAAACATCATCCGTGAAGTTTCAGGACTTTTGGAGCTGTGCAGAATAGGTCTCTAATATTTTCTCCTTTTCCAGCCCAGAATCCCAGCTGCCGGCATTCTCCCTCTTTATGTAAACCTTGTAAAATAAGAGAGAATAGGCATAAGTATTGTGACATAATGTGTAATAACAGCCCATAATGCAATAAATATTGATATAGAAGCATGATACAAAATGGACGTATCATTGGGTTAGATGTTATTGCCATGTTCAATCTGGGTCTTGTCTAAATTTGATGAACAATTAATTCTTCGCCTTTTTGTACTATTTGTAAGCTTCAGTTACATGTTGTTGCCCTCGTACCCCTCTTCGCTTTCCACTACACTACCGCACCTTCCACTACCCCGGTTCGTTCCTGTCCGAGGCCTCGCCGTCATTCTCCGCTTTGGTTTGCTCGTTGTGCCTGCCGTCGTCTAGCATTGTCAACATGGTCAACAACCGAGAGGAATCGGGAGATGACTGTACGTGGAGAGGATGACAGTAGGGACCCACCAGGGTCGTTGCATTACGCAAGCAGGTGCCTCATTATTTCCTACAGGCCAAAAAAACTTCCTCCTAATTGTTTGACAACTAGGTCCCACGCCATTGGCAATGTAGTCAATAAACGATAAAATTACACAACGAGCGGATAACACCAGGGACGCAACAGCTCGCCTAGTTGTTTTTTAGTTTTAGAGACGGAGCTCAACTGCACGCTGTGCGGGGGCTGTGGCCCGTCTAGCCCACGCTTATGTTTTTATTTAAGCACATGACGAGCCCACTTGATATCTTTTTCTTTCTGAAAATGGCTAGCCCGGTTCTTTTGTTGGAGAATACCCAACCGAGGCCTAATTGCTTTTCTCAGCCCTGCTGGGCCACAAATCTTTCAAGACGAGGAGGGATATAAGTAGTAAGAAATGGGCTTCCCCAGAAAATGGTCTATAAGTTGTAAGAAATGGGATGTAAATTTTTATACCAAAACCAACCGGCAATTACATTAAAATGTCATTTTTCTTGGATTTCTCTACTCTTATAAAAAGCAGAGTTGGTGATGATGGTGTGCCTGCCATCCTGCAATATAGGCCGTCTGATCTATATCTAATGGATAGGAAGGAAACTATGACAATTTACCCGCACTCCTCTCCACATTTGCAGATACGGCCTTCCCTCGTTCATCCTTTTCTCCCACAAGATAAACTATTGTACAAATGCATCTTCATGTTCCGTGCAACCCACGGGCATCTTGCTAGTAAATATTTTCAATTTCATTCATTTTTTGCGGGAGATTTTTATTGAATTTATTTTTTAAAATTATTTTAACATGACACGAAATTTCATGATTAAAAGAGTTCAGACCCCACCGAAATATGAAAAAATTTGTTGAATTTTTTAGCAGTGCCCAGAATATATGGTCTGTAATGCTAATAAAAATAATGTTGGCTTCAAAATATCCTTAAGAATTAGCAAATGGGCTGTAAATTATTGAAAATAATGGCTAATGGGATGTATGCTATTTTCCACAGATTTGGAGGCTGACTTCTGGGCCTACTAGGTTGATGATGACGCTGACCTAAATATTTTTTGACGCATATGCAAGGCTTTGTCAACTTAGTCAACACAGAGCAGTGACTATTGGATGTCCATCCAACGGCCGCCGTACTTCTTCAATCTATGATCTTCCTGCTCCAGCCGCCCAAACCAGTGCCGGCGAGACTGCCTGCTCCCTCCTCCCGTGGTCGGCTGTGCTGCCGCCAGGCCATCCCTCTACCCACCCGCACATCCTATTATTTTTCGACGACGCCAGCCTCACCCCGCAGCCGACCAGTCAGCGCTCGTACTCCCCTCAGCGTGGGCATCCACTGTCGCGTCTTCCCTGACTCTGTGTCGTTCCCTTCCTAGGCCTCACCGTCGTCTACTGCCCTGGTGCTCTCGGCGTGGCGTGGTCAACGTGGTCAACGAACGACATCCATCGGAAGTGCACGGTACGTGGAGAGGCTAACAACTGGGTCCACGGCCGCACACAAGGAAATGCCTCCTTATTACGCGCAAAATAATGATTCCTCCACCTGACTGCTGGGACCCACTGGAAGGGCCTCTGTATTTCGTGAAAAAATGTCCCCCCACTGACAGCTCGTACCCACTAGCTATATCTTTGCACGCTAGGAAGTGCCTCCTTATTACGCACAACAAAATGAATACTCCCCCTACTAGCTGGGACCAACCATAGTGTGAGGCTGACTTGTGGGCCTACTAAGTTGATGGGGATGGAGGGATTTGTCAACTTAGTCAATATGAATGATTCTAGCTCCAGTGACCGTACGATGACCATCGAACGACCTTAGTGCCTCTTCAACCTCTGGTCTTCTTGCTCCAGCGGCCCAAACCAGCGCCGGTCGTGCCGCACGCTCCTGCCTCCCATTACCAGCTATGCTGTCGCAGAGGCCTCACCGCCCCCTACTATTCCCACCGCTAGCCAGGCCCCACGGTGACGGTAGCCTCACACCGTAGCCGAACCAGTGAACCCTCGTACTCCTCTCCACGTGGGCATCCACTACTGCGTCTTCCCCGACTCCGCGTCGTCCCCTTCATAGGCCTCGCCGTCGTCCACCGCCCTGGTGCTCTCGGTGCAGCGTGGTCAATGTGGTCAAGGAACGACTTCCATCACAAGAGTACTATACATCTAGAGGCTGACAGCTGGGTCCACGGCCACAGTAAGGAAGTGCCTCCTTATTATGCGGAAAATAATGATTCCTCCACCAAACAGCAGGGACCCACCGGACGGGCCACCGTATTTTGCGTAAAAAATGTTTCCCCCTGACTACTGGGACCCATCAGCTACATCTTCGCATGCAAGGAAGTGCTTGACAGTCGGGACCCACCTGGTCGAAGGGTCCGTAGCGTTCTCATTCTCGTCGCGAACTTGTACGTACATACGATCAGTTGGTCTGTAGGTTGCAGCGATGAACCGTGGCCGTGTAAGAAAGGGCACGTGTCGTAGTAGAGGCGCGCACGTGTCGTATTAGAGGCGCGCACGTAGCATGTACACATATGTATAGCCCGGGTGGAAGAAAGTAAATACAGCCACACACGTACATACGAGCGAGGTCTCGAACGCCTACTCGTGCATACATACGGCCAGGGCTCATGTACATGGCTGGGTCGGAACAGAGAAACTACGTCATTGTGTTCATCGGGAGTCAACCAGCTTAGACAGAACAACCGATCGAAACGAGGCCTGGCGTACCACAGAACGGAGGAAACGGCCTTGTGTTCGATCGTCCACAGTCAAAACGGGATCCTGTTCACCGGGAGGGTTCTGGTGTACCGCAAAACAGAGGAAACAGACTTCTCTTGGACCTCCTACGGTCAAAACGGGTCCTATTGTTCCGGAGGGGTGTGGCGTACCACAAAACGGAGGAAACAGACATGTGTTGGAGCGCTATGGTCAAAACGGGGGTCCTATTCATCAGGAGGGGTGTGGCGTACCACAAAACAGGACTCCACGGGATACTGTTCATCTCCACCGTCAACCTCCTCCAGCCTCCACAGGCTACTGTTCATCCACCATCGACCTCCAGCCTCCACCTGCGACTGTTCATCCATGGGCTCCTCTTCATCTAGCCTCCACCACTCCTCCACTGACTACTGTTCAACCAGCCCTCTCCACGGGGGTCCTGTTCAACCACCCCTCCACGGGCTACTGTTCGTCCAGCCCTCCACTGGCTACTGTTCAACCAGCCCTCCACGGGGTTGTCCTGTTCATCCAACCCTCCATGAGGTCCTATTCATCCACCCTCAACTGGCCTGATTGATCAGGGTCCTGTTCATCCAGCGGCAACAGCCTCAACTACCACGGGGTCCTGTTCATCCACCCCCACCAGGAACTGTTCATCCAACCCCCCCCCCAACAATGCTTAGTGTTGATCAAGAGGCAGCATCGACCGGGTTCAGTTAACAACCAAATTGATCAATCACTCGGGTGCAGTAACACATAGCCTGCAGTGCAAATGCTCGGGTTCAGTAGGCGAACACCTCGCTCTGGTTCAGTTAGAGCCCAACGCCATGCATCCACGCGCGTATGTGTACGAGAGAAACACGCATCGCTCGGCCCCCGAGCACCCACTGTAACCGGGAACTCCCCGATATTTTCCTCGCCCTTGCTTCTACCATGGTTTTTTCTATGGACGACACAAAGAATGTCATGCAGTTGCGTCTCTGGCCCGCCCAGGATGAAAAGCCCATTTTCTGTCATGATTTTTTTTCATGATTTTTTGTCATAGAAGTAGGAGCCCACCACATCTATGATGATACCGGGTTTTGTCAAAATTATCGTCATAGAAGTGTCATAATCATGATAGAAAAATTTTCGTTTGGCCGAAAATGTCACGAATGTGTCTTTTTTTTTGTAGTGTCTTCTTGTCTGTATATAGGGCACTGCTGATGTTACTAAGGAAGCAGGTGTTGTCTTGCATGGTCGTACTCTCCGGACCTATTCCAACATCCCTTGCAGGGTATTCGGGATGAATACTAGTGTGCTAGCAACAACACTTTCTCCCTGGTTCAGTATTCATAGTCTTGGAGGAAAATCACTCTTCCTTGGACAAAACTATCCAATGATGGTGAAAGGCGATCCAGCTGCTGTTGACACAACGTTACTACCATTTATGAGAAGCAACTGTATCTATACCTCGGACATTGCTATGCTTCCCTACTGTGGCTATCACAATATGCATCTTGATATAGGCCGCTTCAGCCTGGATGATCAGTCCTGCGTTGGACTCGAGATTGACAATAGCGGGACCTTCCCAGAGAATCACTTCTGGTCCCAAGCAAGCGTTTCCAACACCGATGAATGGTTGAGATGAAGTTCATTTCATTGCTTGTTATTTGTTGTGTGATGAAAACTTTAGTATTTATAATGTATCCTCATTGTCGTTGTGGGTTGATGACCTGTTGTATGTAATGCTAAATGATATGCCCGTGATAAACTTACTAAATTTATGAATGGATTTCGAGTCGCTTCTCGGTGTGGGTGCTGCGATGAGGCAAAAAATATTTTCCGAATACATAATTGTACGTGCATTGCAACAGGTTATTGGATGAGTCCAATCAACAATAGTACTACTATTTGTACTAGCTTCACATGCTTCGCACATTAGGCGGGTGTTTTTACTGTAGCTATGAATCCCATCATCCTAGGTCATCAGATGAGTTTAGTAGAAATTTCATTATGATGTTTGGGTTCAAACTTTCAAAACTGCTGCACTATCTCTATGTCTATGTATACGTAATACAACATTTTAAACTTGAGACCAGCCATCCACCCTCACAAAGAACACTTTTTAACCTAGCACGAACTCCAGGAAATTTGGCCACAATGTGCGGTGGGCCACATGTTAATGTGTTCACTGTATGTAACCAGCACCTCGAATCCTCGATATATAGTAGGGTGGCATGGGCCAGAACAAGCATTCACGTCCAGGAGTATGACACACGCCACCAGCACGACTTCCATCTGACACCATATTTCTTGGAGTCCGTGCTACAACTATCTCTTCAACCTCCTCGTTTCTCTAACTCAGCCATCGCGTGGCAGGCGAGGTGGGGGTTTGCCGATAGTCAGTTTCCTCAACTGCGGCCCCACTTGTAAGGCCAACTCCAACGCATGACCCCAAATAGACGTCCATTTTGCCCAGATTCTGTCCATTTGGGTAGGGCAATGGGGTCGTATTCGGGCCATTTCTCGAATGCGGTGGCCGTGCGCCCAACGCATGGACGCATCCCGGGCACGTACATTTTTCATTGCAAACACATATCTTTTTTTCATCATTGATTTTTGGTACATGGAAATACATCACCAAATTTTGACTAGAAAATCAAGACCAAAGAAAACAAGATCCACAACACTACATTTTAGAAGATATCCAACTTCCATAACTGCTCCTGTAAGTTGGATCTGTGCCTTCTCGATGCATTCATTGTTGATCTGCGGAGGCTCGATCTTGCGTGCTTATTTCTTCTTCGAGTGCAAAGAAGTAGACGTTGCTTCCTCGCATCTAGTCTCATGTCTAGCCTCTATTCTATCAACAAGTGCACTAGTCTCATCTCTAGCCTCTATGCTAGCTAAAAGTGCTAGAACATCTACTAAATTACGCTCTATCAATATATCGATGTACTCTTCTTCCCAATACCAAAACTTGCATCCATTCTACACAATAAAATTTTAAGTTAGCACAACTAGTCAAATCCGAGAGCACAACCGAAGCTAAAGTAGCACATACCCCATCGGTTGAGCACTTGATGAACACCCATCCGAGATGTTCCAGCGTTGTAGACACATGATGCAAGACCTTCTTTGGGTAGTCGTTGCACATAATGAGTGGAAACAGTGCACCGACGAGCTTTTGGGCCAGCATCGAGCCCGACCGACCGCCCTTCATGTATCTGTCGGCGGACCGCCGACAGTGTAGATCTGAGCGGCTAGAGGAGGAGTCATTACCTGCATGCTGCCTTGCAGCCTTGCCGGGGCCTTCCGGCCCGGCGCCCGACCAGTCCATGGCATGGCGCGGCCTCCCACAGCCGGGCGGGCTCAAGCCCGACTGAATCCACTCCAAATCAGTCTGATGGGTGCGCAAAACACGTAGTCGTGGTTGGGTAGCTCCGGGGCATTGAGGGAAAGGGGGCTGGGCGAGCACGCGTCTGAGCTGCACGCACTGGAGTTGGCCTAAGTGAAGATGCAAGCCAGCACTCATTTTCCTAGCAGCGTGGCGGACCAACCGTGTGGGGGTGCAAAGTGGCTTCGCTCATGTGGGGGACGGAAGCCATCCCGCGCGGGCGCTAGGTCTGACAGAACGACCTTGTCGTTAGTGTCTGATCTCTATGGCAACCGTCTGCTCCCCATTAGCCTCTTCATTGACATGTGGTCCCGTTCCAACATGCCAGTGAGATGACGGCGAGTACTTTTGTACAATTTCTGAACGGACGTCTATGTAGGCCGGGGTGCCTCTTCATGTATCGTGGCAACCGTCCACCGCCTCTTCGCCTTTCCCTCTCGATTTGGAACTGCTGTCGCACGCTCTTCTTCCCTCCTCCATTTGCCTTCACCCTTCCTTCTACCATTGTTTGATTGCCTTCTCCATGGAGGGAACAGGCCAGAAACGACCCCGTTATTCTTGCCCCGATCTGAAAGATGACGTGGTGGAGGAACTCATTGATCGGTGCGACGTCATCACCTCGGCTAGCATGGCAGGTTGGTTCAAAAACATTCTGGACTCAACTAATAACATCATTACAAAGAACCCAAGGGTCCAGGAGCAGTTTGATCTCCCCTATCTTCTTCGCCATGACCGAGTGAGTCCTGGACTAAGGGGTCCTTGGGCGTCCGACCTGTTAGCCATGGGCCGGACTGATGGGCTGAGAAGATACGAAGACCGAAGACTGCACCCGTGTCCGGATGGGACTCTCCTTGGTGTGGAAGGCAAGCTTGGCGACCGAATATGTATATTCCTTTCCTTTGTAACCGACCGTGTGTAACCCTAGATCCTCCGGGTGTCTATATAAACCGGAGGACTTAGTCCAGAAAGGCATATACTCATTACCATAGTCATATAGGCTAGACTTCTAGAGTTTAGCCATTACGATCTTGTGGTAGATCAATTCTTGTAATAATCATATCCATTAAGATCAATCAAGCAGGAAGTAGGGTATTATGTCCATAGAGAGGGCCCGAACCTGGGTAAACATCGTGTCCCCTGTCTTCTATTACCATTGACCTTATATGCACAGTTCGGGACCCCCTACCCGTGATCCGCCGGTTTTGACACAGACATTGGTGCTTTCATTGAGAGTTCCATTGTGCCATCGACGAAAGGTTCGATGGCCCCTTCAATCATCGATAGTGACGCTGTCCAAGGAGAAACCTTCCTCCCCGGAGAGATCTTTGTGTTTGGCGGCTTCGCGCTGCGGACCAACTCGTTTGGCCACCTGGAGTAGATCGATAGCTACGGCCCTGGCCATCAGGTCAGATTTGGGAGCTTGAATTATGTTACGAATATCCGTGGAGATTTGATCTTTGCCGGATTCAAGACCGCGGTGACCGCTCCTGGTCACCTTGAGGAACATGACCTAAATCTGTCGTCAGACCGCATCCAGGAGATAGCTCCTGTGACCACTCTGGCCTTAGATCCAGAGCACGCTGCGGCATCCAAGGATTGGAGGCTCAACCCCACCATGGAGGCCACAAATTCCCCGGCGTTGGAGTCGCACATGGGCTTAACCCCACACCATATCTGTGTCAGCGGAACTCCGGACTTGTCTCTGGTTATAAGTTCCGAACCATGTGAGCATGCGGACGCCGAACTCGATCGCTTATCAATCTTCGAATTCAGCGCCGCAGACATCTTCCAGCACTCGCCTTTGGGCGATGTGCTAAACTCATTGAAGAGCCTGTCCTTGGCGGGGGACGCGCAGCCGAACTATGTCTGGTTCGAACTAGGGGCTGACGACCGAGAATTTTGCTTCCCACCCGCCACCCACTTCATAGCCACTGTCGAGGACTTAACCGACATGGTTGATTACGACTCCGAAGATATCAACGGTATGGACGACGATGCCAATAAGGAGCCAAGACCCACCATTCACTGGACGCTGGACGACCACTTCCTCATATGATGTATATATGGTAGATACACCCAAATATAATAGCAGTGATGACAAGGAAAACCCAGTGAAGGAGGACCCTCCTAAGACACAACCAAAGTGCTAGCGTCAAGGGCGCCGCCCTAAATCACGCCGCAGCAGAGACAACAATACCGACACAGGAAACGACAACACTCCGTATGGTGCCGAAGACACAGAGGAGCCCGAGGAACAAACTGCCCAACAAGACCATCGGGAAGAGGGGCAATTCCGCCCTGACGAACAGGCCACGGAAGAAGACTCAGAGGATGGTAGTTACCATCTGCTCTCCGAGGAGGAGGTGAGCCTCGGCAACAAAGACTTCATCGTGCCTGAGGAACCTCTCGAGCAGGAGCGCTTTAAGCTTCAGCTAATAGCCACTGCGAGGAGCCTGAGAAAGAAGCAGCAACAACAGCAGCTTCGGGCTGATCAAGACCTGCTCAATGACTGATGGACCGATGTCCTGGCAGCCGAAGAAAACAGCCTTAAACGACCAGCCAAAAGTTACCCGAAGCGCAAATTTCTACCTTAGTTCGATGATGAGGCGCCAGATCCCGCACCAGCATCATGCAATGCGGTCGATCGGCCACCACGCGGCCGTGATAAAACGGCAACCCGAGCAGACAAACAGATAGTCCCACCTCGCTGCAAAGGCAGGGATAAGACAACTCGGGGCTATACATATGACCTTCTTCAAGACCTGGACAGTAGAGCAGGAAATACAAGATCAATCTATGGATCGCGAGGACGTACCTTGATACGCGACGACGGCTACCTATTCGGACGTGACAAACCTAGTCACGCCCGAGCCGACAACCATAGAAGGAGTCCATCGGAGCTATGTCGCGACGCGGCTCGATATAGAGGTGCCACACACCCTCTTTGCTTCACCGATGAAGTAATGTACCATGAATTCCCCGAAGGGTTCAAACCCGTCAACAGTGAATCATACAACGGAACAACCGATCCCGCGGTATGGATCGAGGATTTTATTCTCCACATTCACATGGCCCGCGGAGATGACCTCCATGCAATCAAATACCTCCCACTAAAACTCAAAGGGCCAGCTCGGCACTGGTTAAACAGCCTGCCTGAAAATTCCATCGGCAGCCGGGAGGACTTGGAAGAAGCCTTTCTCGACAACTTCCAAGGTACATATGTCCGGCCGCCAGACGCCGATGACTTAAGTCACATAGTTCAATAGCCCGGGGAGTCAGCCAGGAAATTTTGGACTAGGTTCCTAAATAAAAAGAACCAGATCATCGACTGTCCGGATGCAGAAGCCCTAACAGCATTTAAACATAGCATCCGTGATGAATGGCTCACCCGCCACCTCGGCCAAGAAAAGCCGAAATCTATGGCCACCCTCACGACCCTCATGACCCACTTTTGTGTAGGTGAAGACAGCTGGCTGGCTCATAGTAAAAATACGGCCAGCGAGGCAGGCCCTATGAGGCCAAAAATAGCAATAGCACGCTCCGATGCAGCAGACACAAACGCCGAAGCAATGGCGATAACACCGATGAAACTGCTGTAAACGCCGGATTCAGCGGCTCCAAGTCTGGTCAGCGGAAAAAGCCGTATCAAAGAAACAATCAAGGACCATCCAGCATGAACCGCATACTTGACTGTCCGTGCCAAATCCATGGCACCCCGCACAAACCAGCCAATCATACTAACAGAGATTGCTGGGTTTTTAAGCAAGCCGACAAGTTAAACACGGAGAATAAGGAAAAGGGATCGCAGAGCATGGACGATGACGAGGAGCCCCTGCAGCCAACCACAGGGGGACAGAAGAAGTTCCCTCCTCAAGTCAAAACGGTGAACATGATATATGCTACACACATCCCCAAGAGGGAGCGCAAGCGCGCACTAAGGGACGTCTATGCGATAGAGCCAGTCGCCCCAAAATTCAATCCATGGTCATCATACCCGATCACTTTTGACCGTCGAGATCATCTGACCAATATCCGGCACGGTGGATCAGCCGCACTAGTCCTAGACCCCATCATCGACGGATTCCACCTAGCGCGAGTCCTCATGGACGGTGGCAGCAGCCTCAATCTGCTCTATCAGGACACAGTACGCAAAATGGGCATTAACCATAGAGGCCCGCTGTATGGGCTCAATCACACTAGAGGTCGTCTTTGGATCGCTGGATAACTTCCGAAGCAAGGAGTTAATCTTCGATATCGTCCCCTTTCACAGCGGCTATCACGCACTGCTCGGATGAACCGCATTTGCTCGATTCAATGCGGTACCTCACTACGCTTATCTCAAGCTCAAGATGCGCGGTCCATGCGGCGTCATAACAATCAATGGAAATACGGAATGCTCCCTCCGTACCGAGGAGCACACAACGACCTTAGCAGCATAAATACAACGCAGACTTTTCTAGCAGAACCTTAGTTCAGCGGCCAAGCCCCCGGACACCATTAAAAGACTCCAGACTATTCTGCAGCAAGACAGCCCGACTCGTCAAGAGCTTAACTAGAAATTTGGCCTCTATCCCAGTCCCGATCAAACAGCGGCATTCGTACCGCGCGTACATAACTATGCACTGAAAATCGCATGGGTATCGACGGAGGCATAGCTTGCTCGCGATCCACAGTGCGGCTCGACCGACCCTAGGATTCACACACTTTTAGTTTTCCTTTTCATTTCAGGTTTTTCTCTTTTTGAGGTTTCTCCTGGCAACCCATTTGTCGGACACACCAAGGAGGCAAGGAGCTTTGGCGTACAAGGGAATCCCCAGGTGGTCTCTGCTAACGATTGCTAAACCTGTTTTACATACTCACACGCAGCTCACTCTTGGTCATGGCATGTTAAATAGCCTTACTTTCTTATCGCATTACTTGTACAAGTACGCCTCGACGTATTAATCACATTATAGATGGTAAATAAATGGTAGTGTCATATTATTACTTAATTTTCCCTTTTCCTTACCTTTGTATCTATTACTCATTGCACACGTACAATCTGGTACATTTTACTTCACCAGGGGCTTTCGCGCCCTGCAGTACGCAACAAAGTCCGAACACCTTTTTCAGTGCAGTTCGACACCCCGAACTTATAACATTATATGCATCGGCTCCGAATCATGTCTTTGGTCCATAGTTGGGTTGCCCGACTCCTGTGCTTACTACCTTACGTTCCGCTATATCGGCTAGGGTAGTAAAGGGAGAACTACTGCGATTGTGTCCCGGTTCTTCCGGACGAGCGCCTCAGTAGAGAAAGCTGAAAACTGTCTGTCATGATGAAGCACGAGCTCGTCAGCTATTTGAGAGGTTTCAAATCCTTAGAGATTTTTCCGCTTTATGTGAGGAATCGGTTTCTTATCTGATCAGGTGCGTGTAGCGCCCCAAGTTCGGCCTTCCGAATACTAGGGGCTTCGCCAAAATTCTATTGTCAAACTCCTATGGCTAAGTGAGGGCGATAAAGGCCGTATAGTCTGATTGCCTTGTTCGTTGGGATAAACACCTCCTTTAAGGACCAGAATATGGAGTAAAGAGTGTTTAGATTTATCCCGAACACTCCCATACCATCTACGTAGGGGCAGAAGCCGACGACTGGCCAACCCTTAGATTTCATAAATGGCCGCACATGAGGTAAAATTTTAAATTCACAAGCATTATATTACATAACATCATTGTTCCATATTACAGGACATGATAGTATGAATGTTTTCATGGGAATATAACATCCTTCGTACATTGCTCCGCCACAAGGCAGGATCCCTCCAGGACACCATCAAAATATAACTTGGGTCGGCGGTGCTCCTTGCCCTCAGGCGGCCCCTCGGTCATTAGCTTCTCGGCATCCATCTTCGCCCAGTGCGTCTTGACGCGGGCAAAGGCCATCCGTGCACCTTCGATATAGACCGACTGTTGATAACCCACAAGTATAGGGGATCGCAACAACTTTCGAGGGTAGAGTATTCAACCCAAATTTATTGATTCGACACAAGGGGAGCCAAAGAATATTCTCAAGTATTAGCAGCTGAGTTGTCAATTCAACCACACCTGGAAACTTAGTATCTGCAGCAAAGTGTTTAGTACCAAAGTAATATGATATTAGTGGTAACAGTAACAAAAGAGTAATGAAAGCAAAGTAATGTTTTTGGTATTTTGTAGTGATTGTAACAATAGCAACGGGAAAGTAAATAAGCGTAAACCAGTATATGGAAAGCTCGTAGGCATCGGATCAATGATGGATAATTATGCCGGATGCGGTTCATCATGTAATAGTCATAACATAGGGTGACACAGAACTAGCTCCAATTCGTCAATGTAATGTAGGCATGTATTCCGAATATAGTCATACATGCTTATGGAAAAGAACTTGCGTGACATCTTTTGTCCTACCCTCCCGTGGCAGCGGGGTCCTAGTGGAAACTAAGGGATATTAAGGCCTCCTTTTAATAGAGAACCGGAACAAAGCATTAGCACATAGTGAATACATGAACTCCTCAAACTACGGTCATCACTGGTAAGTATCCCGATTATTGTCACTTCGGGGTTAACGGGTCATAACACATAATAGGTGACTATAGACTTGCAAGATAGAATCTAGAACTCTCATATATTGATGAAAACATAATAGGTTCAGATCTGAAATCATGGCACTCGGTCCCTAGTGACATGCATTAAGCATAGCAAAGTCATAGCAACATCAATCTCAGAACATAGTGGATACTAGGGATCAAACCCTAACAAAACTAACTCAATTACATGGTGAATCTCATCCAACCCATCACCGTCCAGCAAGCCTACGATGGAATTACCCACGCACAGCAGTGAGCATCATGAAATTGGTGATGGAGGATGGTTGATGATGATGACGACGACGAATCCCCCTCTCCGGAGCCCCGAACGGACTCCAGATCAGCCCTCCCGAGAGGTTTTAGGGCTTGGCGGCGGCTCCGTATCGTAAAACGCGATGATTTCTTCTCTCTTATTTTTTTATCCCCGAAAGCAGTTATATAGAGTTGGAGTTGGAGTCGGGGGGTCTCCAGGGGGCCCACGAGATAGGGGGCGCGCCCTAGGGGGGCTCCCCCCACCCTCGTGAGAAGGGTGTGGGCCCCCTGATCTTCATATTTGGCGAGGATTTTTTATTATTTATTGTAAGATATCCCGTGGAGTTTCAGGTCATTCTGAGATCTTATGTTTTCTGCACATAAAACAACATCATGGCAATTCTGCTGAAAACAGCGTTAGTCCGGGTTAGTTCCATTCAAATCATACAAGTTAGAGTCCAAAACAAGGGCAAAAGTGTTTGGAAAAGTAGATACGTTGGAGACGTATCAACTGTCGGTGTCAAAATCGGGGGATCTCGGGTAGGGGGTCCCGAACTGTGCGTCTAAGGTTGATGGTAATAGGAGACAGGGGACACGATGTTTACCCAGGTTCAGGCCCTCTCTACGAAGGTAATACCCTACTTCCTGCTTGATTGATCTTGATTAATATGAGTATTACAAGAGTTGATCTACCACGAGATCGTAATGGCTAAACCCTGGAAGTCTAGCCTGTAGGACTACGGTATTGAGTATATCGTTTCCGGACTACACCCTCCGGTTTATATAGACACCGGGGGGATCTAGGGTTACATAGAGTCGGTTACATAAGATGGAACCTTCATAGTTGTTCGCCAACGTTGCCTTCCAGGCCAAGGAGAGTCCCTTCCGGACACTGGTTACAGTCTTCGGTCTTCATATCTTCATAGCCCATCAGTCCGGCCCATAGATAACAGGCCGGACGCCCAAGGACCCCTTAGTCTAGGACTCCCTCAGTAGCCCCTAAACCTAGCTTCAATGAAAAGATCCAGTGCGTAGTGCTGTCTTCGACATTGCAAGGCGGGTTCCTCCTTCCGAACTCCCGAATAGTCTCGAGACAAATTGATCGTGTCCGGACCTGTAACACACACCACACACAACCATAGAGAGAATATAATAACACACGAGTCCAATCTGCTGACAACTTTAGTAATGTGACGTCACGCCTGTCCGGTCATAATTTCGAACCGTTTTTCGCCCCATGTTTCGAGACACGGTTGTCATTGGCACATCTTGTCAAAGCGGAGATCGTGTCCCCTTATTACGGGATTCTCATCAACACGGGCATGGGTAACCCGACCGTGCTGTTTACACAGCCCTTGGGAGTAGGCAAATTGTAAGGCGAATGGGGGGCGTTCGATATTCACCGCCCTTATAAGGAGATAAGATTCCCCTTTCTTCTCCCACACTTTATTCCTGCCTCTCCATTCTTGAGCTCCAATGCCCAAGTTCTCATTTCCCTGTCTCGAGAAAGCACTCAACCATGTCCGGATCCGGAGGTCAAGGCAAATGGATGGCCTCCTCTGTTAAGGAGGAGGACATCGCCGAGCTTCAGGCGGCCGGGTACCCGGCGAAGGAAATCGCCCACCGTCTTCCAGCCCGGGGACAAATCATCTCCACACCGAAGCCCAACGAGAGGGTATTGTTCATCCCTCATTTCCTCCGCGGGCTAGGGTTTCCACTACACCCCTTTGTCCGCGGGATAATGTTCTACTACGGGATAGACTTCCATTATCTATCCCCGAACTCCTTCCTCAATATCTCGGTGTTCATCGTCGTGTGCGAGGTCTTCCTCCGCATCCACCCCCACTTTGGGCTGTGGCTCAAAACCTTCAACGTGAAGCCCAAGGTGTTGGACGGACAGCACACAGAGTGCGGGGGTGCCATGGTGAGCATGATCACCAATGTCTCTTGGCCAAAAGGCACATTCGTGGAATCTGTCAAGGAATGGCAGAAGCTATGGTTCTACGTCATCGAACCCCGCGATGCCACCTGGGCCGCGGCTGCCGAATTCGACTCTGGTGCCCCCATGTGGCTCACCTCCTGGGTCGAGAAGAGCCCAAACCGGTGTTCGTCGGACGAGCTAATTGCGCTGCAAACGCGTATCCAAAGTATGATCGATAGGGACATCAAGCTTGTCGACATAATCCAAGTGATGTTGGTGCGCCAAATCCTTCCCTGCCAAAGCCGGAGCTGTCCTCTATGGGATTTCATCCCAAAGAAACACCATACCCTGGTGAGGCTTTTCGAAACGACTCATGAAGATGCCTGTAAGTTGCTTTGCAAGGGCAACGAGATACCGCCGGCCACTGACTCGGACCGGGGTCACGACATAAATCACCTCCCCAACGAGGTATGTTGTTTTCAACACATCCCTTACTTGCTTGTTTCAAGGATGATATCTAAGATTTCATTACCATTGCTTTTTCAGTACTAGTTGAAGAAGGCGAAGCAGATCCGGTGTCTGGCTCCCTTGCCCAAGGAGCCAGTCATCCCGCGCTTAGCAAAGATGCTGGAGCCGGCGCCTTATAAGGCACCAGAGAAGAAGGCCACAGGAAAGGACAAGGGGGTCCGGAGCGGCCCCCGCCGCAAGGGTACCTCGGGCGCAATGTCCAAAGACAAGGCCCATTCCCCCGCCGCCGAAGACGACGCGGATGACGAGGAGGAGGAGAGCGACTCTCCCCCTGATGGGGGGAGGAAGAAGAGGGCGGCCTCCACAACTCTGGAGGCGGAGGCGCCCAAAAGGGGGAAGGGCTCCCTCGCGGATAACTCCGGATGGGACGTCGATGACAGTCCAGAGAGATGCCCCGGTGCTAAGCCTCGGGCCGCATCGTAAGTACTAATACCTTATCCACCCATGAAGTTTCCCCTCATTGTATTGAGACGATTGGTTATGTTATTGTAGTCCGGCCCACAACAGCCCTCCGCGATCCTCGTCAGGAGGCTCGCTGGATTCCAAGGCGATGGCCAGCGACTCCCCGCCAGCCGCACACTCCCCCGAGACCAGGGATGATGCGGAGGTGCTGTCCCGAAGGACTATTCCCAGTGGGGGAGAGGCTCAGGAGGCGCCCGAAGGCGAAACCTTCGTTGCCAGACATCAAGGGGAATCAATCCCCCCGGAGACTGGCTGGGAGGGCCATATACAATTTGGCCCTCAATCGGACTCAATTCCGGAGAGCGAGGTGGCTCCGGAATCCAGCGCGCGCCCTCCTATGAAAGAAGGGGGTGCCTGTTCTACCGGTGGCCCTTGTCCAACCAGGGGCACCAGATAATCTGCTGGAAGCGCTGCGAGGCGCTTTCATTATGGATGAGCACCGTGTCCTTATGGGCACGGTGATTGAAAGGTTTCAGTCCGCCAAGAGCAGACTAACCGAGGCCTGCGGCAACCTGCTGACAGGTTTTGAGGTAAGTGACGCCAAAAGGAGAGAATCCCAATGTAGACAGCAGCCCCTGAGACACTGTCCGGTGTTTGGAAAGAAAAAACTAGACAGGGGATCAATCTCCTATGACAGGAAACTAACTAAAATTTTCTTAAATACAGGCGTCATTGCTGGCCGTGGCCTCGCATACTATCGAAGTCTCCGGACTAAAGCAGAAACTGGCGGAGTCCGAGGGAGAGCTGAGCCAAGTGAAGAGGCAGCTCCAGGAGAAACAAGGTAAACAATAACCTGTTATATATTCGAAAAGAAGAAAATGATATGCGATGAACAAAATGCCATGATTTGTACAAAAACGACGACCAAGGTCGAGGCCCTAAGAAAGGCCCTGGCTGAAGCTGAGGGGTAGGTTGTCCAACATCAAGCCGCCCGTAAGAACCTCAAGGCCCGGGTCGGCGAGGTCCAGCAGGAGCTCGAGGACGTGGTGAAGAAGTGTGAAGCTTTGGAGCGTGAGGCGTCGGCTCGAGAGGCCGAACTTACCAAGGCTCGTCAGAGCGCAGAGGCCGCACGGAATGAGGCCCGGGACACTCTCCAGGAGATCCAAGAGCCGAAGAAGATCGCAGCGGGTAAGGCGTTTAACATGCAAAGCAAGTATGCGGAGAGGAAGTACCTTTTACTAACCCAGATTTGGAGTTGCCCAGGGGCTTTTGTGGATCTGTCGCGCAGTGTATCCGATGCTGCGGAGTTCTTCCGAGCCAGGGAAGGGTCCGACTATGGCCAGCCGAAGCTATACCTAGCAGTTATTTTGGCCTCGTGAAGCAGGAGGTGGAGGCTTGTCCGTGGCTACACATCGTCAAGCGATCAGTCTGCATCGAGGGTGCCCGCATGGCCTTCGCTCGTTGCAAGATGTGGTGGGCGAAGATGGATGCCGTCGAGGTGGCCCGGGGGCCGCCGGAGGGCAAGGAGCACCGCACACCCGAGAGATATTTTGCAGATGTCCTGGAGGGATCTCGACTTGTAGCAACGTAGTGCGGGAAGGACATTATTCTTGAATGAATACATTCATATTCTTCCTTGTATGATGATAACAAATCCTCTTTGTAATATAGTTTTTATTATCTTTTAATTGTATCCTCCCGTGCGGCCGTGTTGTATGAAATATGAGGGTTGGCCAATCATCGGCTTCTGCCCTCACGTAGGTAGTACGGAGGTGTTCGAGATGGTATCTAAACAATCTTGATCCAATTATATGGTCCTTGAAGGAGTTGTTTAGTGCAACGAACTAGGCAACCAGACTATACGGCTTGAATGCCCTCACTTAGCCATACGAGTTTTATAATAAAACATAGGCGCAACCCCTGGTATACGAACCAGGGTGCTGTCAATGTTTGATCAGGAAGTACCGATCTTTTGCGTAATGCAGTAAAATCTCCAATGATTTGAGACCTCCGAACAGCTGACCGGCTCTCACCGCATCATGACAGTCAGTTTTCGGCTTTCTCTACTGATGTGCTCATCCGGTTTAGACCAAGGCACAATCACAATAGTTCTCCCTTTACTACCCTAGTCGATGTATCGGAACGTAGGGTAGCAAGCACAGGAGCCGGGCAACCCAACTATTGACCAAAGACATGATTCGGAGCCAATGCATATAATGCTAAATTCGGGGTGCCGAACTATACTTATAAGAAGTGTTCAGACTTTTGCTGCCGTAATGTGGGGTGCTATAAAGACCCTGGCATACATCAAAATGTACCTAAGCGTACGGGTGCTACCTGATGGGGTTATCCACAGGGAAACTGAAAAAATGAAAGAGATAAAGAAAACAGAAAAGATGTAAAGGTAAAAAGTTGGGGTCCTACAGCTCCAGCTACAAACTGTTTTCATTGTAATGTAATTAGTACGTCAAAGCACATTGATACAAGTAGTGCAATAAGCAACAAGCTATTTAACATGCTGGAACCAGGGGAGAGCTGCATATGGGTCCTGGAAGACAGGTAGAGTTATCGTTAACGGAATCACCTAAAATGTCCTCGTATGTCTGCGCTCCTCGCCATCTTGGTGTATTTATCCTTCAAGAGGACAGATAACCAGACCACCCGGTGGGGCCTGTAGGATTAAAACCGGCAAGAAGACAAGCAGAAGTGAAAGTATGTGTGTATCCGATGTCGGTTGAGCTGTGTCGTGGATCACAGGCTAGCTATGCCTCCGTCGATGCCCATGGAATTTTGAGTGCGTAGTTATGTACGCGCGGCGCACATGCCACCGCTTAATCGGGACTGAGACAGAGGCCAGATTGCTAGTCGAGCTCCTGACGAGCCGATCTCTCCTGCTGCAGAGTAGTTCGGACCCTCTTAGGGGTGTTCGAGGGCTCGGCAGCCGAACGAAGGTTCTGCTTGAGAAGGCCGCTTTGTACTTCTGCTGCTAGGGCGGCTGT
Organism: Triticum dicoccoides; assembly: GCF_002162155.2. Lineage (NCBI taxonomy): Eukaryota > Viridiplantae > Streptophyta > Magnoliopsida > Poales > Poaceae > Triticum > Triticum dicoccoides. The sequence goes on along the minus strand of NC_041392.1, from coordinate 244,150,090 downwards.
GTGCTCTTCTGTACGGAGAGAGCGTTCCGTATTGCCACTGACTGTTACGACGCCGCGTGGGCCGGGCATCTTGAGCTTGAGATAAGCATAGTGTGGCACTGCGTTGAATCGAGCAAACACAGTTCGTCCGAGCAGTGCATGATAGGCGCTGCGAAATGGGACGATATCGAAGACTAACTCCTCGTTGCGGAAGTTGTCGGGAGATCCGAAGACAACCTCTAATGTGATTGAGCCCGTACAATGGGCCTCTACGCCTGGAATGACTCCTTTAAAGGTGGTCTTTGTAGGCTTGATCCTTGATGGGATAATGCCCATTTTTCGCACTGTATCCTGATAGAGCAGATTGAGGCTGCTACCGCCGTCCATAAGGACACGAGTCAGGTGGAATCCATCAATTATTGGGTCTAAGACCAGTGCGTCTGAGCCTCCGTGACGGATACTGGTCGGGTGTTCCCGGCAATTAAAAGTGATCGGGCATGACGACTATGGATTGAATTTTGGGGCGACTGGCAATATCGCGTAGGCGTCCCTGAGCGCACGCTTGCGCTCCCTCTTGGGGATATGGGTAGCATATATCATGTTCACCATTTTGACCTGAGGGGGAAACTTCTTCTGTCCCCCTGTGTTCAGTTGTCGTGGCACTTCATCATCGTCCTTGCTTTGCGATCCCTTTTCCCTGTTCTCGGCGTTTAATTTGCCGGCCTATTTGAAAACCCAACACTCTCTATTTGTATGACTAGGAGGCTTGTCGGGGGTGCCGTGAATCTAGCATGGACGATCAAGTATGTGGTCCAAGCTGGATGGGCCCGAATTTTTCTTTTCGAACGGCTTCTTCCGCTGATCGGACTTAGAGCCACTGAATCCGGCGTTGACCATCGTATCCTCGGTGTTGTCACTGTTGTTTCGACGCTTGTATCTATTGCGTCGGGACTTGTCTTTGTTGCTTTTAACTTCAGGGGTGCCGGCGTCACTTGCATTGTTTTTGCTACAGGCCAACCAACTATCCTCGCCCGCACAAAAGTGGGTCATGAGTGCTGAGGGAGTCCTGGATTAGGGGGTCTGCGGACAGCCGGACTATATCCTTTGGCCGGACTGTTATACTATGAAGATACAAGATTGAAGACTTTGTCTCGTGTCCGGATGGGACTCTACTTGGCGTGGAAGGCAAGCTAGCCAATACGGATATGTATATCTCCTCCTTTGTAACCGACCTTGTGTAACCCTAGCTCTTTCCGATGTCTATATAAACCGGAGGGCTTAGTCTGTAGGACGACATACAATCATACCATAGGCTAGCTTCTAGGGTTTAGCCTCTCCAATCTTGTGGTAGATCAACTCTTGTAATACTCATATCATCAAGAATAAATCAAGCAGGACGTAGGGTTTTACCTCCATCAAGAGGGCCCAAACATGGGTAAAACATCGTGTCCCCTGCCTCCTGTTACAATCCGCCTTAGACGCACAGTTTGGGACCCCCTTCCCGAGATCCGCTGATTTTGACACCGACATTGGTGCTTTCATTGAGAGTTCCTTTGTGTCATCGCCGCTAGGCTTGATGGATCCTACGATCATCGATAGCGATGCAATCCAGGGTGAGACTTTTCTCCCCGGACAGATCTTTGTGTTCGGCGGCTTCGCACTGCGGTCCAACACGCTTGGCCATCTGGAGCAGATCGAAAGTTACGCCCCTAGCCATCAGGTCAGGTTTGGAAGCTTAAACTACACGGCCGATATCCGCGGAGACTTGATCTTCGACGGATTCAAGCCCCTGCCTGGTGCGCCGCGCGGTCACGATGAGTACGATTTAGCTCTACCATCGGACCGTATTCAGGAGATCGCATAGGCAGCCGCTCTGAGCCTCAATTCGGAGCCAGTTGCGCCATCCGTGGATGGGTGGATGGACCCCATCATGGAGGCCGTACCCTCAATGGTGATCGAGCCGAATATCGACCTTACCCTTCACGAGAGCCGTGTTACCAAACTGCCGGATCCTTCTCCGGCCACGGACTCCGAACCGCCTGCACCCGTCCCTATCGGATCTGATTGGGCGCCGATCATGGAGTTTACCTCCGCGGATATTTTCCAGCACTCGCCCTTCGCGACATACTGAACTCATTAAGGTCTCTCTCCTTGTTAGGAGGATCCTGGCCGAACTACGTCCGGCACGATTGGGATGCGGATGACGAAGAAATTCGCCGCCCACCCACCACCCACTTAGTAGCCACTGTCAATGACTTAACCGACATGCTCGACTTCAACTCCTAAGACATCGACGGTATGGACGACGATGCAGGAGTTGAAGAGGAACCACTGCCCACAGGGCACTGGACGCCCACTTCATCACATGACGTATACATGGTGGACACACCCAAAGAAAATAACGACGAGGAACGGAAGGACGTAGTGACGGGTGGTTCCCTCGAGCAGCAGTCAAAGCGGCGGCATAAACGCCGCCCCAAATCCTGCCCCGCCAGAAATAACGATCACATAGACCCAGCGTTAGAGCAGGGTGAACCATTCCCCGACCACGGTAACACGAAAAATCAAGCCGAACAACCCAACCCCGTTGAAGATAACAGTCCGGACGACATCACATCGGACAGGTGCCAGGAGCAACATAATGCCCATCAAAGGCTTGTTGCCACCGCGAGGAGTCTGAAAAAACAGAAGCAAAGGCTCAAGGCTGCACAAGACACACTCAAAATAAAGTGGAGTGAAGTACTCAACACAACAGTGAAGTACGGCAGTAATCGCCACACCAAGAGCTACCCGAAGCGGAAGTTGCTACCTGAATTCAATGAGGAGGCCTTAGATCCCCCGCAACCAAAAATTAAAATGGCCATCCAGCCGGATAGACGACCTCACGACCAACATAGAGCGGCGAACAACGCCGCACATAAGCCAATGCACGACCCACGCGAGGGCTCGCATCAAAAGGATGGCGCAACCAGATCCATTTATGGACCACGCAAGCGCGCTCCAGCATACGATGCAATACAACAAACATCCGAACACCACGGTACACCCAGATACAGGGGTGCCGCACACCCCCTATGTTTCACCGATGAGGTGCTGGACCATGAATTTCCAGAGGGATTCAAACCCGTAAACATAGAGGCATACGACGGAACAACAGACCCTGGGGTCTGGATTGAGGACTATATCCTCCATATCCATATGGCTCGAGGGGATGATCTCCACGCCATCAAGTACTTACCCCTCAAGCTCAAAGGGCCAGCTCGGCACTAGCTTAAAAGCCTCCCTGAAAGCTCCATTGGAAGCTAGGAAGAGCTTGAAGACGCCTTTCGGGAAAATTTTCAAGGGACATATGTCCGACCACCGGATGCAGATGATCTAAGTCATATAACTCAACAGCCCGGAGAGTTAGCCCGAAAGCTTTGGAACAGGTTTCTTACTAAAAAGAACCAAATAGTCGATTGTTCGGACGCCGAGGCCTTGGCAGCCTTTAAGCACAGCGTCCGAGACGAATGGCTTGCCAGGTAACTCGGCCAAGAAAAACCGAGAACAATGTCAGCATTAACAAGCCTCATGACCCGCTTTTGCGCGGGCAAGGACAGCTGGCTAGCCCGATGCAGCACCAGCGACCCAAGTACATCCGAAGTTAGAGATGGAAACGGGAAATCACGACGCAGCAAAAATAATAAGCGCCGGAATAAAGATGACAACCCGAAGAGCAGGACGGTAAACCCGGGTTCAGAAGCTCTCGGCCAGGTCAGCAAAAGCCGCCCTCTAAAGGCGCCAGAGATGAACTGTCCAGCTTAAACAAAATTCTGGACCAAATATGTCAGATCCATAGCACCCCCGATAAACCTGCAAATCATACCCACAAAGAATGTTGGGTCTTCAAGTAGTCCGGCAAGATCAACGCCGAACATAAGGGGCAGGATACACCAAGCGAAGACGAGGATGAGCCTCGCAAGCAAAACACTGGGGAACAGAAGAAATTTCCACCAGAAGTCAAAACAGTAAACGTGTTACACATGATAAAGGGGAGAACCAAAGCGGCACTCCCAGTCAAACATGCCCAAGGGCCTATCACCACGGAGTTCTGCCACTGGCCGTCTCAACCGATCACCTTCGACCATCAGGATTACTCAGCAAGTATCCAGAGCGCAGGGTGGGCTGCCTTGGTATTAGATCCAATAATTGACGGATACCAGTTCACACAAGTCCTGATGGACGGCGGCAGCAGCTTAAACCTGATATATCAGGATACAATCCGCAAAATGGGGATAGACCCAACGAAAATTCGCCACAACAATACTACCTTTAGAGGAGTAACGCCAGGCCCAGGGGCTCATTGCACGGGCTCCCTGCTACCAGAGGTTATATTCGGCTTCCCCGATAACTTCCATAGTGAAAATTTAACCTTCCACCACTACTAGGAAAAGGGCTATAGATAGGATTGATACTAATGGCGCACCAGGGAAGAAGTGCGCCACTACTATATACTAATGGCGCACCTGTTGGTGATGCGCCATTAGTGTGGAAGACACTAATGGCGCACCAGGAACAGGGTGTGCCACTAGTATTAATTTTTTTTCCATTTTTCCATACATACTAATGGCGCATCAGGTCGACAATGAGCCATTACTAGTTCTAACTAGTAATGGCGCACCAGGCAGAGAATGCGCCATTACTGTAATTTTTTTCTTATTCTTTTTTTTTTGCAAAACTACTAAACTAGTAATGGCGCACTGTTACATGGTGCGCCATTAGTATATATATTTATATTTTTTACTTTTTTGCAAAACTTCTAATGGCGCACCACCTGCAGGTGCGCCATTAGTAACCAGGGTTACTAATGGCGCATTTCCTTGTGGTACGCCATTAGTAACCTGGGACCCCAACAAGATATTTTGGACAGCCCCACACCTACCCACTCACTTTCCCCACTTCATTCCCTCCACCTCCTTCTCCAAGCTTTCGGCTGCCTCCTCCTCCTCACCTCATTTCCACCATAGATTCATCAAAATTAAGTGGTGAAATTACCTTTTTTTGATAGGTAGGTAAGGGGAAAGCTATCTTCATGATGTAGATCTACTTTTTTTCTCCCTAGCTCGCTCCAACAACGTGCACATGCACTTTTTGTGGCCTAGCTAGATCTATGTATGTTTGTGGTGTTGCATGTGTTTGTGGTGTTGCATATATGTTTGTGTTTGAAGGTACCGGTATTTGAAATGCGATAGTTGCCAATATTTTGCCGGAATGTTTTGATTCATTTCCGTTTCGGTGAGAATTTTGGCACTATGCATTCTTTTTGGTCCTATTTTTAGGGAAGGTCATGCCAAATTTTTTCTTGGTTCTAAAATATCATTTTGCTCTACCCCGCAGGCGACCATGGTCCGCATGATGACTGAAGGCATCGTGAATAGGTTTTTGAGCTCTGCGAAGGCCGAGATGCTTCAAAAGAACGAGACGGAGATAAGATGTCCGTGTCGAAGATGCAAGCTGAAGAGCCTTATTGCGGACCCGGATTCCGGGCAGGTGCGGGACCACCTGCTCTTGCGTGGTTTCATGGATGGCTGTCGGTGGCAAGGTGATGAAGATGACTACGAAGTCGTCCATGGCCGGGGACAGGCAAGAAATGAGGAAGGGCAACCAGACAAGTACCACCGCGGCGAGGGCGGGCGAGAAGATGAAGAATCTCCAGGACATGATCACGACGGTGATGCTGTACACAGTCATCATGTAGAAGATGTCGTACATGATGATGAGGAAGATCAAGACGAAGGGCATGATCATGAAGATGAATATGCCGGAGCAGACGACGATGGAGGCTGGGTGCAGGACCCTCATATTCAAGAGCTGCTTCTCAAGCAGACGGATAATGCAAGAGCTGCCGCCCGAGAGAAAGCCAAGCTGGATCAACTGGAGATAGACGCGGTTACTCCATTGTATGAAGGATGCAGGCCCGAGGATACCCGCCTGAAAGTAACGCTCATGGCTCTGGAGATTAAGGTAAAACACAAAATGACCGACGCATGCTTCGACGAGAACATGTCATTCTGGCACGAACGTCTTCCCAAGGGGAACAAGTGCCCGACCAGTTTCGAGGAGGCGAAGAAAATTGTGTGTCCTCTGGATTTACCGCACGTGAAATACCATGTGTGCATGAACAATTGTATCATTTATCGGGACGAACACGCGGAGTCTACCATATGTCCGGTGTGCGGCGTCACTCGATACAAGAAGAGGAAGAAACTCCTCAAAAATCGGTGTGGTACTTTCCGAGCACTCCTCGTCTGCAGCGGTATTTCGCGGACCCTAAGGTAGCAAAGCTCCTGCGTTGGCACGCGGATAGGGAGGAGAAGAAGCGGGAAGATGACGGAAATGATCCGGAGATAAATAAAAAAGATAAGATGCTGAGTCACCCTAAGGATGCGAGCCAGTGGCAAGCGTTGAACTTCGAATACCCAGAATTTGGGAAGGATCCAAAGAACATGGTGCTGGGCGCGAGCACCGATGGAGTCAATCCGTTTGGCAGCCAGAGAAGCACACATAGCACCTGGCCTGTGTTTGTGTGGATGTACAACCTTTCCCCCTGGTTGTGCATGAAGAGGAAGTACATTCACATGAGTATGCTAATTGAAGGGCCGAAACAACCAGGGAACGACATCAATCTGTATCTGGGGCTGCTGAAGGAGGAGCTAGACATGCTGTGGAAAACGCTAGCCAATACGTGGGACGCCACAGAGAAAGAATATTTCCCTATGAGAGCCGCACTACTCACGACGGTGCACGACTATCTCGGTTACGAATATCTCGCGGGGCAGGTAGTCCATGGATTTTCTGGATGCGTAAGGTGCATGGATGACATAACGTATTGCCAGCTAGATAGAGATCCCGGGTCTTCGAAAACCGTGTTCATGGGACATCGAAGGTGGCTTCATGATGATGACCCGTGGAGGAAACGCAAGGATCTGTTCGATGGTGAAACCGAACCCCGAAAACGCCCGTGTACGAGGAGCGGCGAGGAAATAGACGAGCTGTTGAAAAATTGGAAAGACTGTCCACTGTCGGGAAAGAAGCAAAAGGTGCCAGAGCCGGGAAAGAAGTGAAAGGCGCCAGAGCCGCTGCTGAAGGTATGGAAAACGAGGTCTGTTTTCTGGGACTTGCCGTACTGGAAGATCCACCGTGTGCCTCACAACCTTGATGTCATGCATATCACGAAGAACGTGTGCGAGAGTCTGCTTGGTACCCTGCTCAACATGCCAGAGAGGACCAAAGATGGTCCGAAAGCAAGGGCAGACTTGAAATCAATGGGCATCAGGCAGGAGCTTCACGCTAATGATGATGATGATGATGATGATGATGATGATGATGATGATGATGATGATGATGATGATGATGATGATGAGGCGAAGCAGGACACAGAAAGTTGTCGCAAAGGCAAAAAGGCCAAGAAGGCCAGAAATGACTACCCTCCCGCGTGCTTCACTCTAAGTCAGGAGGAGATCGAGCAGTTTTTCACCTGCCTCCTAGGAGTAAAACTTCCTTACGGTTATGTGGGGAAGATAAGCAGATACCTAGACCCAGCGAAGTAGAAGTTCAGCGGGATGAAGTCTCACGACTGTCACATGCTGATGACGTAGATACTTCCAGTTGCAATCCGTGGGATCATGGACGCGCACGTCCGTGAAACGCTATTTGGCCTATGCAACTTTTTCAACGTCATCTCTCCGAAGTCGATTGGCGTGAGGCAACTCAGAAGGCTACAGGAAGAGATCGTGGTGATACTATGAGAGCTTGAGATGTACTTCCCGCCCGCATTCTTCGACGTTATGGTGCATCTGCTGGTCCATATCATGGAGGATATCATCCAACTCGGGCCGATGTTCCTGCACAGCATGATGCCGTTCGAAAGGATGAATGGTGTCATCAAAGGATACGTTCGCAACATGTCACGTCTAGAGGGAAGTATAGCCAGGGGCTTTCTGACCGAAGAGTGCATCTCCTACTGCACGAGTTATCTAGGCATCGAGAACCCCGTTGGTCTGCCCGTCAATAGGCACCTCGGCAGGCTCGCTGGATGGGGTCACCGTGAGGGTTGCCGCGAAATGCATGTCGACTTCGAGGGTCGACTCGCCGACTTTGAAAGAGCAAACCTAGTCGCGCTACAACACATAGACGTGGTTGATCCTTGGGTGGTAGAGCACAAAACCTTTATTGAGAAGACGTACAATGACCGAGGCCAACAGAGGATAGATGGAGATATACTCAAAGAGCACAACTCATGTTTCACGCGTTGGTTCAAGTTGAAGCTTCTGTGGTACCCTTTACATGAGGATTCTTCCGTGGAAGAACAACTCATATTCGCCTTGTCACAGGGTGCCGAGCACAACCTGATGGCCTATGAGGCGTACGATATCAACGGCTACACATTCTACACCAAGGACAAGGACATGAAGAGCGATGGTTATCAGAACTCCGGGGTAACGATGGAATCCTACACCGGTAACGACAAGGACAGATACTGCGGAAGGATCGAGGAGATCTGGGAGCTGAGCTATGCTGGAGAGAAGGTCCCGATGTTCCGTGTCAGATGGGCCAAGAGCGTCCTAAAAGAAGACCGGTATTTCATCACCATGGTTATACCCGAAGCCAAATCCAAGACCGCGGGTGCAAACGTCACCGCGAAAAATGAGCCATGGGTACTGGCTTCACAAGTGGACCAATGCTTCTTCATTATTGATCCGTCAAAGCCCAGTCGTGTTGTTGTGAGGAGAGGCAAAAGGAAGATCATCGGAATGGATGGAGTAGCCAATTAGCAAGACTTCGACAAGTACGGCGACCCGAAGATCGAACATGACGACGACGATGAAGTAGCAGCATACACCACAAGAAGAAGCAGGACCACCCTACCTAAAGGACGTCCATTCCATAGAAGAACTCCATTTGCGAAAAAGAAGGGCAAGAAGATTGTGAACAGATAGCTAGCTAAGATCGATTGTATTTAAATTGTAGCCTTCATTTCTCGATTGTATTTCATGGGCACTTTTTGATATCATGAATATTTTTAAATTTTATGCGCACTTTTCGAATTCATGAGGACACTTGATCTTGATCCCCCTCCATCTCGATCTCGATTCCCCCTCCATCTCGATCTCGATCCCACCCGCACCCTCCCCCGCTAGCTAGCTCCACCGCCGCCGCCGACCCACCGCAACCCTCCCCCGCTCCACCGCCGCCGACGAGCACCCGGCCCCCCGCACCCCTGGGGGGTTATTACTGTTTTTATAAAAAATATTACTGTTATGATTTAAACAAGTTTGAATATATTTAAACACAAATAAATATCAAACAGGATTTAAAATGCATAAAAAAAATATTGGGAAGCCTGGGAATCGAACCCAGGACCTCCTAGTGTGTGTGCTGCGTATTGACCAGTCGGGCTAGTGGGCGGGGTCTGTTGTAGATAGGGTTAGGTTGTATATAACCTGACAAGTCGGGCTAGATTAAATTACTTATGGCACACCCCTCGGTGGTGCGCCATTGCTATGGATGTACTTATGGCGCACCCCTGGGTGGTGCGCCATTGCTAAGCCTCCCCCCACACTAAAATCCCTAATCTCCATTTCTCTCTAATCCCTCCCCTGCCTCGTCTCACCCGCGCCTGACCACCACCGCCCACCACTTCCCCCGTGCTCGCCGTCCCCGGCCGTGCTCGCTTCCCCCGCCGCACCCGACCACCTCCCTCACCGTCCCCCCTCCGCCCGCGCCCGCGCCCTCGCCGCCCCCCTCCCCCACGGCCCCGCCTACGT
>NC_041392.1:244107145-244139784 GCF_002162155.2 Triticum dicoccoides | reverse complement strand
TACGTCAACCTCCCTCCCGAGCGCGACAGCTAGGGTTCCTAGCCGCCGCCACCGTTGCCGGCCCCGGCCCGCTCCAACGACCCCCGCGCCCGCTCCACACCCGCTCCGGCTCCCCCGCGCCCGCTCCACACCCGCTCCGGCTCCCCTCGCAGCCATCCCCAAGGTGAGCTATCTGGGCTAGCTAGGGTTCACCGCAAGCAAAGAAAGAGAGGAAGAAATCCCCCCGTCCCCCCGCCCCTTTGCTGAATGTCGATGGAATCAAATTTGCCGCCCCACAGGTGAAGGAGGACGGTGCTTTCCTGCCATGGCTGCGGAGCAAGGCCGGGTCCGCCATCTCGTCGGCGCTGCACATCGGGACCTCGCCGCTGGGAAGGTCTGTTCTTGGCTACTGTCGATTTGCTACATAGAGCAGAGCAGAGCAGAGCAGTAACAATGTCCTTGTTCGCGTCGCAGCCGATCCAGGAGGGGGACTGCACCAGATCCGCCATCGCCGAGGAGCCGCACAGCACCGGATCCACCTCGTCCTCTTCCTCGGGTCGCCGTCGTCTTCCTCAACTCCGGCCACCTCAACTCCGGTCTCCGCTCCACCTCTGCTCCGTGGTTCAGTACACTAATCCTATTGTCTTTGACTACTTGATTTAACTTGCTGTACTTCCCACTACAAATTGATTTACGGAATATGCTACTCTAGTTCCCGGAGCTGGGTTTCTATTTGTGTGTTTGGTATACAGTTTCTAGTTTGTGCATCACTATAAGAGGAGTGCATTTTTCTAGGTGCTCTCACAATCTCCATATGTTAGTTTGTTATCTTTTATACTTACAGTATAACAGGTTAACAGTTTGAAAGCCAGACAGTGAGGCTTTCTAGTGTATGGTCCTAACACACAACAATTTTATTAGTTGAGGTTCACACTAGACAAACTTGTGCCAGCTAAGAAAAAAATAGAGTTCTACATTAACTTGTCTGCCAGCTGGAGCAAGAAGCCTGAACTAGTTTTCCTTAGCTATCGCCTCATTTAGAAAATATTGGACAAGATTCCAAGAGACTTGGAGATATGTACTAGATCAGTAAGATAATAGCTTGCTGTTAAGCATCGTTGCAGTCAAACTCTGGAATATTTACAACAAAAATGACCAAAGGTATGGCCAGTGCCATCAGGAAATCACAGGTGAACCAATGCATCATAGTGGAACACTAAACTGACAATTCCATCATATGTATCACCAATCTTCTTGATTACTGATTATCTGAATTAGTTTGTAAACTGTAGAGGTGGTTAGGCTCTGGTTAAAAATAAAAACAATAATAGAAGTTTTGTATTTTCTAAGTAAAAAACCCCACATATGCACCAGAGTAGACCTATGCATCAGAACCAAAGTGGACCTAGCTCTGCATTAGTTGTTTTGTGCTTCAAGTGTCCCAGTCAAGGACAAACTGAGTGGTTGCAAAATAATATTATGTGGTCAATGTGCATTAGTTCTGAACTGGTCAACCATGAATTGGGATGATAATGTTATTTTTCCTTCTTAACAGAATGGTGTCATAATCAGAACAAAGCTGCTGCAAATGCATACTTTTTTTTACAAGTGCATCTGCACCTTCTGATCCATTTAGAGTTATCATAAATATATTTCCATGGTTTTTTTCATTTCACTGTAGAGTCTTTGCTTCTGGACTCAATGCACATTCATCAGTCATAAGAGATAAATACTAGTAAGTCAAGGGCACCAGAATTTGATCATGCCTCTTTTGAGAAGTATGTCTATTGATTCAAAATTGCCATGGCAAAAATATGTTTCAGAAAATGACATAGACTATAATTTCCTGGCATGATCCATAGAATAAAAATGTAGAATAAAAAATGCCATGATCCATACATTATAAGTTTTTGTTGGGTGACATATTATATCTGGAATCGAAGCTCACATAAGTTGAGCTGATTTTTGTCCATATGAAAGCAGAGGACCATATGGTCTGTGGCTGGGTTTTGTCTCCGACCATTGTGTCGTGATGATTTTGCAGGTACCCCGAGAGGCCCTTGAGTTTGCCGGAATGTCGATTAACTTCCATTCCGGCAAATTCGGGTACTCCATATGTCCTATTTTTAGCAAAGGTCATGCTGAAATTTTCCGTGAATTTTAGCATGACTTTGCTAAAAATCGGACATATGAGGTACTTGCTACTAATGCATGGGCCGGGGTATCTTAGTACTTAGTTAAGTAGGATCAACTGCCCCTTTATTCTTGCTGCATTAAACCATAGGTGGCAATAGAGCCAAGTGATTAGTGCCAAGTGATTAGGCCCAACCTAGGGTGCCTCGGCATCGATAAACCCTAAATGATGAAAACTTAACTTGGCTGCCCCGGATGCCTCGGTGTCGATGAGAACCTAAATGATGTACGCTTAGGCTTTTAGGGTGCCTCGGCGTCGACAAACCCTAAATGATGAAAGCTTAGGCTTTTAGGGTGCCTCGGTGTCGACAAACCCTAAATGATGAGACCATGATCTTGTTCCTTGACAATAACCAACTTTTTGACCAAACTTTTTTCCTATTTAGAGCGAAACATGGCCCACAACGATGAGGCCGGTGGTTCGGGCGACAAGAAATTCTGGGAGCTGTCCCAGGATATGGAGGAACAACCTCACCGCTATGAGGACGCCGCGGAAGACACCGATCCTGATTACACAACCCCTAGTGGCATCGGGGATGACACCACTGATGGTGCCGCCGAGGATGCCACCACTGATGATGGTGGCGCACACACAGATGGCAGCCAACCGAAGAAGCAAAGGAAGGACCGGTGCCCGAATGCGCTCCGCACCCTCAAGGAGGAATTCACTCAAGTGGACTCCGACGAGAATCCAACGGAGCCCAAACATATAGTCAAGGGGTACTCGCTTCAGCTCGGGTGCATTCTCCGGAGCACCATCTCGATCAACACCGAGAACCTTAGGCATAAGGACCGAGGGAATTTGCGCAACCTCCTCTTCACGAAGCTGCACAAATGATACAAGTTCCCCGCCGAATTTGAAAACAGACGCCTCTCAGGGAATAAAGTGAACAGTGCCGCCCTCACGAAGATGAGCACGGCCCTGTCTACTTGGAAAAGCACGGTGAAGAGAATGATTGATAAAGGTGATAGTTATGAGAAGATCAAGGCGAAATATCCTTTGATGAGCGAAGATGAGTACAAGGAGTTCAAGATCAAGTGCGAGAGCAGTGCAACCTCCGAATCAAGTCAGTGGGGGAAAGAAATGCGGGAGTTGAACTTAGCGGAACACAAACTCGGTCCCGGCGGTTACAGAGTGGCGGAGCCTATATGGGACAAGGAGGACGCGGAGCGTGCCGAGCAAGGCCTACTGCCCCGCTTCGAGAAACACAGCGGTGACAAGCAGACCAGGAACTATGTCAGGGCCCGGTACAAGAAGGACCCGATAACAAAGGAGCTTACCACGGATCCGAAGACCAGGGCGCTTGAGCTTCTTCTGGTAAGGAATACACCCCCGCGTAATTAGCTCCATATGGTTGCACTCTAATTAATGCCCAGTATTTCTAAATGGTTCACGTTCCTTTCGCAGGAAACTGAAAGCAGTAGCGCGGGGTCGTCTAAGAGCTCCCCTTTCGGCACCCCTTTAAATAGGGCGTTGAACGTAATGAAAAACAAGGATAAGCTCACTAAGCCGACATCAGCTGGTCGTGTGGCCGGCAAAGGCTTGTCCACAAAATGGGGGTCATACTATACCGCTGGTGTACGGAAGGAGAAAAAGACCAGCTCGGAAAGCCAGACGCGCGAGGTTGAAGAACTCAAGGCACAAGTGGTGCGGATTCCGGGGCTTCTTCAAGAGCAAGTGCAACAACAACTTGGAACGACGCTCAACGCCATGGTGCCTACGTTGATTCATGGGCTGACGACGTGGATTGCGGGCGGCCAACAGGGGCCTCCCCCGATTCCCAGCTTCACGGCCAGCAACTCGCTCAGCGCGCAGGCGGCGCCATTGGTGTCTCCGGCGGCGCCATCGGTGTCTCCGGCGGCGGCGCCATTGGTGTCTCCGGCGGAGGCGGTATTCGTATCTCCGGCGCCGGCACGGGCATTGGAGCTTAATGCACCCGGGTGTACGCCAGCCGACACCTCGCCAGCAAGTGCCCCCTCCATTAGTTGCATGCCCGCCGTTGGTGGTGCCTCGACATTAGCCGAGCTCGGCGGCATCATGGTAACCAAGACTCTCGGCCGATGACTTCATCTCCTTGCCTTTGACTGGGCATCCTTGACGCCCTGTACATGTTTTCGCAGGGCGCCGCCGACGTTCCTTGCACTCTTCTGCATTTCGTGGGCGCTGAGTTGGTCGATGTCGCCAAGGGCAGAATCATTCAACCGGGCAACCCCATGTTCCACGGTAATCCGATGCCACCCACAATGTATAGGGTTGAAGTGGTTCGGGTGCTGCCAGGCTGCGATGAGCTGTTACCTCCGGTTCGACCCGCTGGGGCCGACGAAGAAGATGAGATGACCCTCAGCACCTGCGTAAACTGGCCCCTGCTTTGGCCGAAGAGCCAGATTCGTTTGGGGGCGGGGTACACCACCCCACAGACAAGACCGCCAGTCGTGCCGGCGCCAAGCCATGGCAAGAACGCCGCAACGCTACCGGACCTGCCGGACATCCCTATGGAACAGGATCCGGACAGCCCTATGGCACAGGATCTGGATGGCGACGACAACGACAACGGTACATTTACCAAAGTTGATAAGTACTTTGCCGAACATGGGTACGCTGATGAGTTCTGTGGGCCTCTTTCTCAAGAACCCAACCAAGACGACCGCGATCTAGCTGGTACGGCGGAGAAATCCAATTGCAACAGGCGTCATCTGGCGTTCAGTTCTCAGGACACGCCTCCAGCTCCCGCCTTCACCGAGCCTCAGATAGCTGAGGTGCAAAATATTATCAGCCCCAACACACTCAAGAAGTCGGTCTATGAGCAGAACTCGGTCCCATTAGAGGAGATCAAGAAGAAGGGACGGAAACGAAAGACTAACAAGGGCGCCGGTGCGAGCCAGCCGGCACCGAGTTCGATCCGTGCCCAGGACGGGCCACCTTCACCTAAGGATATCTCGAGGAGGGTGCATGTGGCGGGTAGGGCGATGCTACCGCCAAATATGCTGAATGCTGCAACCGGTGCTATGCGGAGTCTGCACGACAGTGTTCTTTCTTTGGAGAAGCGGCGTCTCAGAGAGAAGGATGTGGCATACCCGGTTTTCATGGCCAAGGTGCCAGAGGGCAAGGGCTTTGTGGATGGCGACATCGGGGGTACGATCGTCCTGCGGTTTGATGACATCTTTGCTAAGTTTAACCTTCATCCGCTGCACTACACCTTCGTTCGGCTGTTTTCGCTGAGTATGGAGATGCGGATCATTAGAGACAAGACCCCGGACATCATGATAGTCGACCCCTTCTACATGCGTGCCAAGCACTTGAGCAGCGCTGGGACCGCCAAGTTGCGAGTTCACACCTCAAAGGTGTCATTCTGGCAAACCCAGATAAGGATAACTTCCTTGTGGCTTACTTTCCCGAGTAAGTCATCCCTTAACCGCCCCGTAACATATGATTTCTTAGATTTCAATTGTTCTTTTTTTTCTAACATTCCGTGTTCTGTGCAGTGACACACATTGCACACTCATCCTCTTAAGCCCGAAATATTCCATGGCCACGTATTTAGACCCGAACCGTAACTCCAAGATAGACTACACAAATGTCAAGAAAGTTCTTGATGATGTTCCCCCTGCCTACGCCAAATCTGGAGGCACCTTCACCAGGGCAGTTCGTAAGTACAGCAAGCACATGTTCTCACACAATACGAAGTTCTGCTGCATCAAGCAGCCGCCTGGCGGTCAGAAGGATTCCTACTACGCCCTCCATCACATGCGGGCGATCGTAAGGGACCATCATCAACTTCTACTACCAGATAATCTCAAGGATTGGGCCGCGAGCTTGTCAGCAGTCCAGGACGCAGACCTCAGACAAGAATTCTTTCGCATCCAGTCGGAGTTTGCGGACATCATCCATCAAGATGTCCTTCATACCTCGGGGCAGTTCTTCCTCAGATATCAACCGTCCAACAGTGAGATAGATGAAATGCTACAAATGCAGGGTGACAACGACCGCGATTTCATGACCATCACGACAGACGGCGGCTTCATCCACGTTCCTGTCCGATGAGTCGAGTCGAAAGTAGTGATGTGTAGTTCTGAAACATTGATTGGCTCATGTTGTAATTATACTTTAATGAATTCGTATGTCTCTTTGGTTTGGACAGTCGTTCAACTTAGATGTAATCGATGCTATTTATTTGTAGGACCATGAATCGTGCTATTAATGTCTTGCTTTTCTCTTCCGATCCTTTTGTTGCATACTTACATATTGCTTATGTATTGTCTGTTGTATGGCTTGTGCATAGAGATGCCGTCGTATGTCGTGTACAAGGGTAAGGTTCCCGGAGTCTACGACGACTGGGAGGAGTGTCGGAGACAGGTTCACCGTTTCAGCGGTAATAGTTACAAAGCGTACACCACTAGGGCGGAGGCCGAATCTAGATACGCCCGCTATCTAGCGGGAGAGAGGAGGGAGCGTTGGAGGAACCGGATGAAGACCAGTTTGATCGCGATGATGCTCATCGTGATGACCACAGCTCTCTTCTATGTGATGGTAGTTTAGATGATCGATATCGACTTGTAATGTGAAGACAAACTCGATACTCGCGGTCTTGAGACTTGTAATGTTTTATCTTTGTTCGGCCTTTTGAATTCGGAGACTAATATGATGAATTGTATTCGGAGACTAATCTTTTATTGTATTCGATGAATCTGATGTTGCTGTGTGCTGCTGTCTATATTCTGTCTAATAATATATTTTATATTCTGTCTAATAATATATTTTGTAACCTGCGCAAAAATCAGAAAAGGAAAAAAAACAAATATTCATACTAATGGCGCATCACCACCAGGTGCGCCATTAGTATGCCAAAGGATACTAATGGCGCATCAACAGAGAATGCGCCATTAGTATGACAAAGCCATGCTTACGTATGGCCCCCCGGGAGGCACACGAATGGCACATGGCCTTACATACTAATGGCGCACTAGTTGGTGCGCCATTAGTATACCAGATACTAATGGCGCACATGTGGTGCACCATTATTAAGATATACTAGTGGCGTGCTACTAATGGCGCATTGGTAATGCGCCATTAGTAGGCAAAACCAGTGTGCCATTAGTAGGCCTTTTCCTAGTAGTGCACATTGCTCCATTCCAAGGTGGCTATCAAGCACTACTTGGACGCGAAGCTTTCACTCGCTTTAATGCAATACCGCATTACGCTTCCCTCACACTTAAGATGCCCGATCCACGTGGCATCATTACAGTAAATGGAAATATTGAGCGATCCCTGCGAGCCGAAGAGAGTGCGGCTGCCTTGGCAGCCGCACACTAAAATGGCCTCACCAACTAAAGCATTCGATAGGTCGTCAAGACCACGAACACGGTTAGACGAGTCCAGCGCAGCTATATGAAATTCATATAGGTTTGATGGCCACACCCCTATTACAAATACAAGGGGCTCAACGCACCCAGACAAGTGGCAATTTTTACTCATCTTGAACTATAGATAGTTTCTTTAAACCTACCTTTTTGCACGACAACTTTTCACCTAATTTCCTCTCTTTTACAGATGACAATCGTGCTACACCCGTCCAGGATACGGCGCAACGGAGACACAGGCGCAGACGTGCAGCAGGTACCCGTTCCAAGGATTCTTTTTAGATTAAGACCCTGCGTCAACCTTTTTTACTGTCTCTTGTTGATACATATCCCTCAGATTCTCAGTACAATTGAGAAGGATGTGACGTCTTGGCATGTGGCCATGTCAGAACAATGCACGTACCTGGACATTAGGGGCTTCTTACAAAGGGAACTATTTAGGCCCGGTTTACACCATAAAGACCGAATACCTTAGGGAGTGTTCGGCATTGCGAGTTTGGCCTTATATGCATCAGCTCTGAATCATGTCTTGGGTCAAATGTTGGGTTTGCCCGGCTCCTGTGTTTTGCTGCCTTACGTTCCACTCTATCGGCTAAGGTGGCACCAGGAGAACTACTGCGATTGTGCCTTGGTTCATCCGGACGAGCACCTCAGTAGAGAAAGCCAAAAACTGAGCGCGAGACTGGTCAACCACTCGATGACCTATCGGAATCCTAGAATTCCTCCGCCTTAACGAAGGGCCGTTTCCCGGCCGGGCATGTACGCACCTCGAACTCGGGTGAGTGCGGCGCCACCAGGGGCTATATAGTAGCCCCACTATCAAACTCCTATGGCTAAGTGAAAGTGCTAAAGCATTATAGTCCGGTTGCCTAGTTCGTTGTGCTCTCACCTGCTTAGTAGGACCAAGACATTGGATTAAGTGTGAATACACGTCTTCTGTGAACACCCTCGCATTATATGCATGGGGGCTGAAGCTGACGACTGCAATCTTTTAGGTTATACACATGTATACATAAAACGGCCGCACATGTGGCATCATAATACTTTCGGGAAAAAGTATAAATACAGCCTTGATAAAATTAATAAAACATTGTTTTTACAATGGGAATACATGTCACTCAAACATAATATTCTTCGAGCACTGGGCCTCTATCAAACGAGCACCCTCAAGAACTTCTTCAAAATAGTGCTCGGCAGCCACTCGGCCTATGGCCGAACCTTGTGCCGCAACAGTGGTAGCATCCATTTCCGCCCTGTATGCATTGACACGGGAAAAGGCCATTCGCGAGCCTTCTATGCATGCCGACCTCTTCATCGCATTGATGCGCGACACCGCACCAAGGAATTGCTGCACTAAGCTGAAATAGTTGTTTGGCTTCGGTTTTTCTGGCCACAGATGATCTACGATGGACCTCATGGCAAGTCCGGACAATCTATTGAGTTTGACTGTTGGTGTCAAAACCGGCGGATCTCGGGTAGGGGGTCCCAAACTGTGCATCTAGGCCGGATGGTAACAGGAGACAAGGGACATGAAGTTTTACCCAGGTTCGGGCCCTCTTGATGGAGGTAAAACCCTACGTCCTGCTTGATTAATATTGATGATATGGGTAGTACAAGAGTAGATCTACCACAAGATCGAGCAGGCTAAACCCTAGAAGCTAGCCTATGGTATGATTTTTGATGTGTATGTTGTCCTACGGACTAAAACCCTCCGGTTTATATAGACACCGGGTAGGGTTAGGGCTACATAGAGTCAGTTACAATGGTAGGAGATCTGCATATCCGTATCGCCAAGCTTGCCTTCCACACCAAGGAAAGTCCCTCCCGGACACGGGACGAAGTCTTCAATCTTGTATATTCATAGTCCAGGAGTCCGGCTAAAGGTATAGTCCGGCTATCCGAACACCCCCTAATCCAGGACTCCCTCAGTAGCCCCTGAACCAGGCTTCAATGACGACGAGTCTGGCGCGCATATTGTCTTCGGCATTGCAAGGAGGGTTCCTCCTCCAAGTACTTCATAGAAGATTTTGAACACAAAGATAGTGTCCGGCTCTGCAAAATAAGTTTCCACATACTGTCATAGAGAGAATAATATTTACGCAAATCTAATCTGCTGACGTATTCCGTAGTGTGTCACACCACGACCAAGCCTTTATTCGAGTCGTTTCATTATCCCACCTCAACGCGTCATGCGAGGTGGTTTCCTTGGCACGTCTTGTTAAAGCAGAGACCGTGTCCCCTTATCCCGGGATTCTCATCAATACGGCATGGGTAACCCAACCGCGCCATCGATTACGGCGCTTGGAGATAAGCGAGTTTTACCAGGCTGGTGGGGACATGTAGTTGCGTCCACCCATATAAGGGGATAAGGATCCACCTTTTCACCTATGCCTTCTTCCTCCTTTGCCTATCCATTCTTGCGCACTCGAGCTCCAGCGCCCAAGTCCGCACTCCCAACCTCAACCTTCTCCAGCCATGTCCGGAGCAGGAGGCAAGTGGATGGTCTCCTCCGTCACGGAGGGACATATCAAAAAGCTGAGGAAGGCCGGATACCTGTCTAACGACATCGCGTACCGGCTCCCTGAAAAGGGGCAGCTCATCCCCACCCCTAGGCCCCATGAGAGGGTGGTGTTCCTCCCCCATTTCCTCCGCGAACTGGGCTTCCCTCTCCACCCATTTGTCCGGGGGCTCATGTTCTACTACAGCCTGGATTTCCACGATCTGGCCCCAAACTTCGTCCTCAACATCTCGGCGTTTATCGTCATGTGTGAGGCCTTCCTCCGCATCAGCCCCCATTTCGGCCTATGGCTCAAGACTTTAAATGTCAAGCCGAAGGTGGTGCGCGGCAGCCAAGCGGAGTGCGGAGCCGCCATGGTGGGCAAGATGGCCAACGTCCTATGGCTCGAGGGCTCCTTTGTGGAGACCCTGAAGGGGTGGCAATCGGGGTGGTTTTACATCACCGAGCCGCGCAATGCCGAATGGGTCGCACCCCCCGAGTTCCGGTCCGGACCCCCAACACAGCTCACGTCCTGGAAAGAGACGGTCCTATCGTGGGGTAAAAAAGGAGAGCTGACCGGACTCCAAACATGCGTCAAAACCCTGGTGGACAAGAAGCTCAAACTTGTCAACGTAGTCCAGGTTATGCTCATCCGCTTGATCCTCCCGTGCCAACAATGGGCTTACAACCTGTGGGAGTTTGACCCGGCGCGGCACCAGACTCTGAGCAGGCTCTTCGACACGACATATGAAGATGCCTGAAAGGTGCTTTTCAAGGGCGTCGAGGCTCCCGCATCCGCTACTGAGGATCGCGGATTCAGTGCGCAGCATCACGCTCTCGCGGTAAGCTGTTTTTTCCTTTTACAAGGTATCAGTTTTTCATAGTTTGACTCCATGCGGATCTAAACTCCCTTACCTTTGATAGGATTGGCAGGTGACCTCCGGACAGATCAACTGTCCGGCTCCTTTGCCCGAAGGCCCAGCGGATGCTCGCTTGGCGAAGCTGCTGGTTCCGGCACCCTATGTGGTGCTGGAGAAGAAGGTCAAGAAGAAGGCCACAGGGACTCGAAAGAGTGCCCGACGCCCGGAGGTGTCAGATTCATCATCCGACGAATCCAAGACTCACTCCTCCCGCGAAGACGCAGAGGAGGAAGAAGAGACCCCTCCCCCTCCAGCGGGGGAAGGGAAGAAAAGGAAGGCCGCCCCAACTGGGGAGGCCGAAGGGTCCAAGAAGGGGAAAACCCTTCCTCCGGACTGCTCCACCGATGCCAACGGCGGCGGAGAGGAGTGGGCGGCTAGGGCCAAGCCCCTGGCCAAATCGTAAGTATCCGAATACCAGAGTAATTCATAGTATTCGTTTATTGCACAACTTTCCCTTACGTCGAATATGTTTATGCAACCCACCCAAAGACCGGCTCGACGCGTCATCGAGCGGCTCACTGGACTCATCGGATGTGAACTCGCTTCCGACGGCTTCCTCCCCCCACCCTACGGACGACGCCAAAGTGTTGTCTCAATAGGTTCCAAGCCGGGAGGAGGTGGTCCTGGAGGCGCCGCAAGGCGACCTCCCGGACTCCAGGAGTGCAGGGGATGAAACCCCCCGGGGCTCCAAGTCCGGCTCTAGGTCGGACACCACTCTAGAACCTTCAAAGGTTCAAGAGTCCGACGGGGGACCTCCTTCCAAGAGGAGCAAGTCCACCGTGCCGGCGGCCCCCGTCCAACCGGAGGCGCCGGACAATATGTTGGAGGCGCTCCAAGGCGCCTCCATCGACGAGGGACACCGCACTATTATGAGTGTGGTGGTCCAGAAGGTTCAGTCCGCCAAGAGCGGACTAACTGAAGCTTGTACTAGCCTTTTGACAGGCTTTGAGGTAAGAATGTGTAAATAATAGTACCGCATAGACTGTAGCCCCTGATGCTCTGTTTGGTGTTCGGGAAGAAAAGCCAAATAGAGGATCAACTAGAATTCGCAGGAGTCTAACAGAAATGAGTCAATATGCGTATGCAGGCTTGCCTGCTTGCGTCCGCCACACTTACTGCGGAAGTGGACGCGCTAAAGCAGAACCTCGAGCGGTCCGAGGAAGAGCTCGAGCGTGCCAAGAAGCAGCTCGAGGACAATGAAGGTAAGAAATACCTTGTTTTTGAATATATATAAAAAGGTGCAATTGCAAAAAATGACAGGATTATCATGGCTAATGTAGGGGCCACGTCTGAAGTGGCGACCCTTAAGCAAGCACTGGTCGAGGCCCAGAAGAGGGCGGCCTCGGAGCGCACCGAGCGGGAGAAGTATGAGGCCGAGGTTGGCAAGGTGCGGCAAGAGCTCCAGGCTCTCATGGAAAAACATGAGAGTTTGGAATTTGACTCAAAGATGCGAGCGTCCAAGCTTGCGGTGGCTATTGAAAATGCCAGGTCTGCCAAGGCCGAATCCCAGAAGACCCTCCAGGAGTTGGATGAGGTGAAGAAGATAGCGGCGGGTAAGGCATTCTTTATGCAAAGCAAACACATAAACGTGAGTTACTTGTTACTTACCCGAATCCGGAGCTCTCCAGGAGCGTTCACAGATCTTCCCCGGAGTGTGTCCGATGCCGCCGCATTCTCTCGAGCCGAGGAGGGCAGCTCGACAGAGAAGGTGTTCTGGTCTCAGTATGCTAAGGCCGGACACCCCGTGCCCCTGAGCGACCAGCTGAAGCAACTGGTCGAGCTCCACAAGGCGGCCGAACAGGCAATGAAGGGCCTCATAGTTTGGCTGTGGCCTGGAGAGGCTCTGCCTGGGAGCTATTTCGGGCTGGTGTGGTGGCTGGTGGAGGCCTGTCCGAGGCTTGAAGACATCAAGCGCTCCATCTGCATTGAAGGTGCCCGTAGGGCCCTTGCCCGTGCTAAGGTGCAATGGGGCAAGCTGGATGTAGAGAAGCTTGTGAAGGACGGGCCACCGCCGGGGAAAGAGCATCGCAAGCCTGAGAATTATTATAAGGATGTTCTGAAGGGTGCCTGCCTTGTTGCGGATGAATGTACCAAGGATGTATTTTTTGAGTAAAACCCGCTCGTGTTATCTTGTGCGCTGAAAACTTGTTCATATGCGCTAAGCAATGCTGTTGGAATTTAAAATATTACCTTCTGTGCGGCTGTTTATCAATACTGAGAGATGGCGAGTCGTCGGCTTCTTCCCCCGTGCCGCTAGTGCTGGGGTGTTCGGGGATGAACCTGGGCGCTCTTTTTCCCATGTTTGGGTCCTTCGAGGGAGGCGCTCAGCCCAACGAACAAGGCAATCGGACTATAATGCGTGAACACTCTCACTTAGCCATAGAATTCTATAATTTTAAATTTTGGCGAAGCCCCTAGTATTCGGAAGACCGAGTTCGGGGCGCTATCCACGCCTTGGCCGGACAGAGCCGGCTCCTCGCCCTAAGTGGCATAAGTCTTTAGGGACTCGAAAAACCCCTCGAACTGCGACCAGCTCATGCTTCATCATGACAGTCAGTTTTAGCTTTCTCCAGTGAGGTGCTCGACCCAGCTCAACCGGCGCACAATCGCAGTGGTTCTCCTAGTGCTACCTTAGCCGATATAGCGGAACGTAAGGCACCAAAACGTAGGAGCCGGGCAAACCCAACTATTGACCCAAGACATGATTCAGAGCCGATGCATATAATGCTATAAGTTCGGGGTGCCACACTTGTTAAAGTGTTCGGAATTTTCACACCATATTGAGGGGTACTAAAGCCCCTGGCGTATTTTGGCCGTACCAACGTGTACGGGTGCAACATGTCGTTAAGGAACATATATAAAGAAAAAAAGGTAATGCAAAAATAGACGAAAGCTATGCATTGTTTATTAAACAGGGCTGTGATCAAAGCAGAACGATACAAATAATGTGGTAAGCAAAAGGCTAGACTATTTAATATGTTCGTTCCAGGGGCAAGCTGCGAAATAGTATGCGGAACGGGTATACTGCTCGTGATAGAGACCACCAGGGAGTTCCGTAGTGCGGCGTGGCTTGTGTGCTTCCCTGGTTCTTGCATCGTTTGTGCAGCAATTGAACTGCCGAACAGGCCTTCCGAAGGATGAAGTCCTGAAAGTAAGAGAAAATTAAAAAATCGGCAGCCCCTGGTACGGTTTAAGCCGTGTATTGGGCGTGCCGTGATGGTGCCCCTCCCCCTGTGCCCATGGTATCTCTAGAGCGTAGTTATGTACGCAAAGTACTGGCGTCGCCTTTTTGCGAGGGTTGGGGTTGGGGCCGCATTGCTACGCCTGCTCGGATCGTGCCAGGCGGTCTTGTTGTAGGTTACTCCGGGCGCGCTTGATGGTGTCCGATCGTTTAGTGGCCGGACTGGAGAACTGCCTGGAGAGGCTGCTTTGAACTTCCGCTGCAAGGGCCGCCGTGTGCTCCTCCGTTCGGTGTTTCCATTGACCGTAATTACTCCTTGAGGGCCTGGCATCTTGAGCTTAAGGTATGCGTAATGCGGTACAACATTGAACTTAGCGAATGCGGTTCGCCCGAGCAGTGTGTGATAGCCACTGCGAAATGGGACTATGTCAAAGATTAACTCCTCGCTCCAGAAATTATCCAGAGATCCGAAGACCACTTCAAGTGTGACTGAGCCTGTACAGTTGGCCTCTACACCTGGTATTACGCCTTTAAAGGTCATTTTGGTGGGCTTAATCCTCCAGGGATCTATGCCCATTTTCCGCACTGTATCCTGGTAAAGCAGGTTCAGGCTGCTGCCGCCGTCCATAAGGACTCTAGTGAGATGAAATCTGTCAATAATTGGGTCTAGAGCCAACGCGGCGAATCCGCCATGATGGATGCTAGTGGGATGGTCCCTTCGATCAAAGGTGATCGGGAAGGAGGACCATGGGTTGAACTTTGGGGCGACTGGCTCTACCGTGTATATGTCCCTTAACGCACGCTTCCGCTCCCTTTTGGGTACATGGGTTGCGTATATCATGTTCACCGTCCGCACTTGTGGGGGAAAACCCTTCTGTCCACTGTTGTTCGGCGGCTGGGGCTCCTCGTCGTCATCGTTATGCAGCCCCTTGTCTTCATTTTCGGCGTTTAACTTGCCTGCCTGCTTGAATACCCAACAATCCCTGTTGGTGTGATTGGCCGGCTTTTCGGGGGTGCCATGTATCTGGCACGAGCGGTCGAGTATTCGGTCCAAACTAGATGGGCCCCTAGGATTCCTTTTGAATGGCTTTTTCCGCTGACCGGATTTAGAGCCTCTGAATCCGGCATTAACTGTCGTATCCTCAGCATTGTCGCCGTTAATGCGGCGCTTCTGCTTGTTGCGACGCGACCTGCCACTACTGTCCCTGGTGTCCGAATTACCAGGGTTCTTGGTCATATTGTTGCTACGAGCAAGCCAGCTGTCTTCTCCTGCGCAAAAGCGGGTCATGAGTGTCGTGAGTGCTGCCATAGATTTCGGCTTTTCCTGTCCAAGGTGCCAGGCCAGCCACTCGTCACGGATATTGTGTTTGAAGGCTGCTAGGGCCTCAGCGTCCGGACAGTCGACTATTTGATTTTTCTTTGTTAGGAACTGTGTCCAGAATTGCCTAGCCGATTCCTCTGGCTGCTGAATTACGTGACTTAGGTCATCGGCGTCTGGGGGTCGCACATAAGTGCCCTAGAAATTGTCGAGGAATGCGGCTTCCAGGTCCTCCCAACAACTGATTGATCCTGTTGGCAAGCTGTTAAGCCAATGCCAAGCTGGTCCTTTAAGCTTGAGTGGGAGGTATTTGATGGCGTGGAAATCATCGCCGCGGGCCATGTGGATATGAAGGAGATAATCCTCGATCCATACCGCAAGATCTGTTGTGCCATCATATGATTTGATGTTTACGGGTTTGAAACCCTCGGGGATTTGATGATCCATTATTTTGTCTGTAAAGCAGAGTGGGTGTGTGGCGCCTCTGTACTGGGCTATATCATGACATAGCTCCAATGAGCCTTGTCTACTGTGTTCGGCCCTGCCGAATTTGTGGCCGGCGTGACGGTTACTGTCTCGAGCCGTGGGGCACCCACGCGATCCGTAGATCGATCTTGTTTGCCTTGCCTTGTCCTCCAACATATCTCGTAAGTCCGGCGCATATTCCCGTGCCTTGGTACGGGGTGCGGCTTGAGTGGAGGGCCGAGAGGCCTCTCTGTCGCAACCACGAGGTGGCCGGTCGGCCGCATCAAGTGCTTGCTCCTCTAATCGAGGTAGCAACCTGTGCTTTGGGTAGCTCTTGGAGGGGTGTTCGAGTTTATGCTCTTCGGCCGCGAGGACTTCAGTCCATCTGTCGACTAGAAAATCTTGATCAGCCCTAAACTATTGCTGTTTTTTCTTGAGGCTTCTTGCCGTGGACATAAGCCTGCGTTGAAAACGCTTTTGCTCGACGGGATCCTCTGGCACGACGAATTCGTCATCGTCGAGGCTTGCCTCTTCTTTGGAGGGAGGCATATAATTATCGTCCTCGACCTCTCTGTCTGCCGCTCTCTCGTGAGGGCTGGTTTCTCCATCCTCCTGTGCTGAATCTTGCTGGAGGGGGTTTTCTTCGGCACTTTCCGGAGTATTATTATCTCCTGTGCTGGAATCACCTTGTTTGTTTTGGCGGGATTTTGAGCGGTGCCGCTGACGCCGGCGCTTAGGCTGTTTCTTGGAGGGGTCATCCTCCGCTGTTCCGTCGCCATCTCCCTCTTTTGGGGTGTCCACCATGTATATGTCATATGACGAGGTGGCTTTCCAGGGCCTAGTAGGCGCTAGTTCTTCATCATCTCCTTCATCGGCGTCCATACCGTCGATGTCTTCGGAGTCGAAGTCGAGCATGTCGGTTAAGTCGTCGACAGTGGCTACAAAGTGGGTGGTGGGTGGGCTTTGAATTTCTTCATCGTCCGTACCCCAACCTTGCTGACCGTAGTCCGGCCAGGGCTCTCCTAATAAAGAGAGAGACTTCAGTGACTTCAGGATATCGCCGAAAGGCGAGTGCTGAAAGATGTCCGCGGCAGTGAACTCTATGATCGGTGCCCAATCGGATTCGATCGGTAGGGGCGCGGAGGGTTCGGAGTCCGGAGAGGAGTCCGACTCCTTGGAGTCACGAGTCTCGCAGAGTATGGGGCTGGTGCTTGGCTCAATCGCCGTTGGGGTCGCAGCCCCTGAGGTGGCGTCCAACCGCCCATCCTCGATCGGCGCAGTTGGCTCCAAATTAAGGGTCGGAGCCGATGCGGGTGCGGCCTCTAGGGTGCTGTTCAGCGGCAGAGCTAGATCATGCTCGTCGTGACAGTCCGGCGCGCTCGGCAGTGGCTCGAATCCGTCGAAGATCAAGCCCCCGCGGATGTCAGCCATGTAGTTTAAACTTCCAAATCCGCCTGACGGCCAGGGGCGTAGCTTTCGATCTGCTCCAGACGGCCAAGCGAATTGGCCTGCAGTGCGAAGCCGCCGAAGACGAAGATCTGTCTGGGGAGAAAGATCTCACCCTGGACTGCATCGCTATCGATGATCGTAGGAGCCATTGAGCCTGACGGCGACGACACAGAGGAACTCTCAATGAAAGCACCAATGTCGGTGTCAAAACCGGTGGATCTCGGGTAGGGGGTCTCGAACTGTGCGTCTAGGCCGGATGGTAACAGGAGACAAGGGACACGAAGTTTTACCCAGGTTCGGGCCCTCTCGATGGAGGTAAAACCCTACGTCCTGCTTGATTAATATTGATGATATGGGTAGTACAAGAGTAGATCTACCACGAGATCGAGGAGGCTAAACCCTAGAAGCTAGCCTATGGTATGATTGTTAATGTGTATGTTGTCCTACGGACTAAAACCCTCTGGTTTATATAGACACCGGGTAGGGTTAGGGTTACATAGAGTCGGTTACAATGGTAGGAGATCTGCATATCCGTATCGCCAAGCTTGCCTTCCACGCCAAGGAAAGTCCCTCCCGGACATGGGACGAAGTCTTCAATCTTGTATCTTCATAGTCCAGGAGTCCGGCTGAAGGTATAGTCCGGCTATCCGAACACCCCCTAATCCAGGACTCCCTCATCGACCCATTCGGCAAGCTGATCAATTAGTGGAAGCGGACGCTCTGGAACATTAAACTGCGACCAGAATAGCTTGTCCACTTCACAATCTGTTTGATCTCGGAAGTATTCGGCCGCATCAACAGCACTCGTCAAATCGAGATATGCGTCTGCCAAACTCCACAACCGATCCAGAGGGGTGTACCGCGGATCTCCGAACTTCCTCCGCAGCAAAAAGGGCTTCCCAGCCACAATATCACTGGCTTCACACAGCTCCTCCTTCTTCGCTCTCATGGCAGAGCGGGTGTCTTTGGTCGCCATCGTGGCCTTTTCGAGGTCCATCGCCTTCGTTCGGTTTTCTTCTTCAAGGACCTGACAATGGTCGGCAGTATCTTTTAACTCTATAGCCATCTTGGCCATTTTCTCTTTTCTCTCGCAATGCGCGGCCTTCTCGGCTCTTAACTCTTCGGCCGCCTTCAAAGCAGCCGCGTTACTACTCCTTGCTTGTTCTTTGGCTTCGGCAAGTTCTGCCCGAAGGGTCTCCACGGTGGTAGCTCCATCTGCAGTCACAACATATTAAAGATACTGGCATCACGCTGCTCTTACTATGTGACATTCACCAGAAAATATCACTTACCCTGTGCCTCGTCAAGCCGCTTGTTAACAAGCTCGATGTCAGCATCCACCGCATCCAGTTGCCGCTTTAGTTCGGCAAACTCATGAGTCCGGCTAGCCACCGGAGCTTCCACCACCTGCACATAAAGGCGGTATGGTTATTACCTAGGACTACGATCCTCTATTTGCCACCGTTCTCGGTGACAACCAGAGTCTCAGGGGCTACTATCTACACCGGGCACACCTAAAAATGTGCGGTACCATCACAAAGGTATATCATTTTACGTACCTCAAAGCCCGTTAGTAGACTCAAAAAGGCATCATGCAACCCGCTTTCGGCGGACGAGATCCTTTCCATCACTGTACCCATTAACGTAAGGTGTTCTTCCGAGATGGTCACTCGCTTCAGCCGATCCCTTAGTGCATCCGACCGCATACCAGACGGCGCCAGACTCTTTTGTCCGCCCTCTTCAAGAGCCGGATGCTAGGGACTTTGGGTGACCATGGGATTATCTTCTGGCCTCACTGGATCTAGAGAGGCCCTCTGTGACGATACTTCAAGGTCGCCCGCTTCTTGTGCCGGTGAGTCCGGGGAGGCATTTCGCTCTCCATCATCTCCGGAAGAAGGTCCCCTGAAGACGAGCTCTGTTGAGAAGGGCTAAGATCCAAACTACAAGATAAACGCTTCGGTTATTTTCCTCGGAAGTAAGGTAGAATATCTCTACTATTAAGTAAATTTTGATCACTTACGACCCGTTAGAGGGCTGATCCTACGAACTTTGTGCGGCAAAAGCACCCTCCGAGACGGGATCCTCTGGTGGAGTTTTCTTCTGCCGTTTGGAAACCTTGCTTTCTGGATCATCAGAGGTAGTCCTCTTCCTCCCCCGGGGCAAAGGAATGTCAGACTCCTTCTCTTGGCTATCCTCCCTCATGGAGGCGCTCGTTCCCTCGGTTGGAACAGATAGCGGCGGAGGCCCTCTTTGGCCCTCTTTATTCCCCCCTTCATCTTCCTTTGCAGGCACCAGGCAAGGTGCTGGCTCGAGCATCTTTTCTAGCACCGGATTGTCCAAGCCTTCGGGAAGGGGAGCCGAACACCGGATCATCTTCGCCTTTGCTATCCAGTCCTGATCAAAGAGCGATCATTTAGAATGATGTCCTGATAAAAGAAAGACAGTGTGTTCGGCTAGAGGGTCACTTACTTGGGCCGCGGTGCAGTTGCTACTCAGGCCCACGTCCTCGGAGGTGTCCGGACACTCTATCTGGGGTCCGAGGAATGACTTGTACATCTCCTCGTGCGTCATGCCGAGGAAATTTTGAATAGCGCGCGGTCCTTCTGGGTTGAATTCCCATAAACAGAGGGGCCGACGTTTGCAAGGCTGGACTTGACGAACCAGCATGACTTGCACTACCATAACCAAACTAAAATCTCCCTCGAAGAGATCCTGGATGCGGCTCTGCAGTATGGGCATGTCCTTGGCTAGACCCCAGCTCAGCCCCCTGCTGATCCATGACATCAGTTGTGGTGGAGGGCCCGAGCGAAAGGCGAGGGAGCTACCCACTTGGCACTTCTGGGAGTGGTGATGTAGAACCACTCCCTTTGCCATAATCCGGACGCCTCTGGAAAGGAACCTTTTGGCCACAGAGCTCTAGCAATCTTGCTTATTAATGCACCTCCGCACGCTGCATACTGCCCCTCGACCGTCTTCGGCTTCACATCAAAGGTCTTGAGCCACATGCCGAAGTGAGGGGTAATGCGGAGGAAGGCCTCACATATGAAAATAAATGCCGAGATGTGGAGAAAGGAATCTGGGGCTAGATCGTGGAAATCAAGCCCGTAATAGAACATCAAACCCCTTACGAAGGGATCCAGAGTGAGGCCTAGTCCTCGGAGGAAGTGGGAGATGAACACGACGTCTTCATTGGGTTCGGGAGTAGGGACGACCTGCCTTCGGGCGGACAGCCGATGGGAGACTTCGGTGGTCAAGTATCTTGCCTCCCTTAACTTCTTGATATCCTCTTCCATGATGGAGGAGGGCAACCACCGACCCTGCAGGCTGGATCCGGACATGATTGAAGGTCCGAAGCACCTGACCTGGGCTTTGGGTGTTAGAACTCGAGGCGGGGGAAGGATTCGATTGAGCACGGGAGGAAAAAAGTAAAAACCTTGACCCTTTTATAAAGAGGGTGAATATCAAGCGTCCTCCTCATGGTTGTTTGGGAGTTGCCTAAAATCTAAGAGTCCTAGGCGCGGTTGGGTTACCCACGCCCGTATTGATGAGAATCCCATAATAAGGGGGACACGATCTCTGCTTTGACAAGACGTGTCAAAAAACTGCCTCGCGTTATGTGCGGGGCTAGTTAAAGGAAACGGTTCGAATAACCACCGGGCCATGGCATAATGTCATGTTGCCAAAATGTGTCAGCAAATTAGATTTGTGGAAATATTATTCTCTCTACGGTGGTATGTGGAACTTATTTTGCAGGGTCGGACACTATCCTTGTATTCAAATTCTTCCATGGTGTATTCGGAGGAGGAACCCGCCTTGCAATGCCGAAGACAATACTGCGCGCGGGACTCATCATCATTGAAGCCTGGTTCAGGGGCTACTGAGGGAGTCCTGGATTAGGGGGTCTCCGGACAGCCGGACTATATCCTTTGGCCGGACTGTTAGACTATGAAGATACAAGATTGAAGACTTCGTCTCGTGTCCGGATGGGACTCTACTTGGCGTGGAAGGCAAGCTAGGCAATACGGATATGTATATCTCCTCCTTTGTAACCGACCTTGTGTAACCCTAGCTCTTTCCAGTGTCTATATAAACCGGAGGGCTTAGTCCGTAGGACGACATATAATCATACCATAGGCTAGCTTCTAGGGTTTAGCCTCTCCGATCTCGTGGTAGATCAACTCTTGTAATACTCATATCATCAAGAATAAATCAAGCAGGATGTAGGGTTTTACCTCCATCAAGAGGGCCCGAACCTGGGTAAAACATCGTGTCCCCTGCCTCCTGTTACCATCCACCTTAGACGCACAGTTCGGGACCCCTTACCCGAGATCCGCCGGTTTTGACACCGACAAGTGCCGTGAGGGCCGCCATGGATTTTGGCTTTTCTTGGCCGAGGTGGAGAGCGAGCCATTCATCGCGGATGCTATGCTTGAAAGCTGCTAGAGCTTAGGCGTCGGGACAGTCGACAATTTGGTTCTTTTTAGTTAAGAACCTTATCCAGAATTTCCTGGCGGACTCTCCGGGCTGTTGAACTATATGTCTTAAGTCATCAGCGTCCGGAGGTCGAACATATGTACCTTGGAAGTTGTCGAGGAAAGCCTCTTCCAAGTCCTCCCAGCTGCCAATGGAATTTTCAGGAAGACTATTTAGCCAATGCCGAGCTAGCCCTTTGAGTTTTAGAGGGAGGTATTTTATGGCATGGAGGTCATCTCCGCGGGCCATATGGATGTGGAGAATGAAGTCCTCGAT
Source organism: Triticum dicoccoides (assembly GCF_002162155.2). NCBI lineage: Eukaryota > Viridiplantae > Streptophyta > Magnoliopsida > Poales > Poaceae > Triticum > Triticum dicoccoides. The sequence goes on along the minus strand of NC_041392.1, from coordinate 244,117,675 downwards.
CCACACCGCGGGGTATGTGGTTCCATCATATGATTCTATGTTCACGGGCTTGAATCCTTCTGGGAATTCGTGATCCAAGACCTCATCAGGGAAGCAATGAGGGTGTGCGGGGCCTCTATATTGGGCCGTATCGTGACGCAACTCTGATAGAGTCCGTCTGCGGTGTTCAGCCCGCGCATGACTGGGTTTGTCATGTCCGAATAGGTGGCCGTTGTTGCATGTCGAGGCGCATCCTCGCGATCCGTAGATTGATCTGGTATGTCCTGCTTTATTGTTCAGGCTCTGCTGGAGGTCATATGTAAAGTCGTGGGCTAATTTACCTCTACCTGAGTGATGAGGCAGGGCAGGCTGGTGTTCGGCGTGAGTTGCCGTTTTGTCCCGACCACGTGGTGGTCCGTCGGCCGTATCGTGCGATGGTGGTATGTACTCCGGCGCCTCCTCGTCGAACTGAGGTAGCAATTTGCGCTTTGGGTAGCTTTTGGTTCGGCGCTTGAGGCCGTATTCTTCGGCTGCTAGGACATCAGTCCATTTATGATTGAGTAGATCTTGGTCAGCTTGAAGCTGTTGTTGCTTCTTTTTCAACCTCCTTGTCGTGGCTTTTAGCTGGCGCTTGAAGCGCTCCTGCTCAAGAGGTTCCTGGGGCACGATGAAGTCTTCGGTGCCGAGGCTCACCTCATCTTCGGAGAGTGGAAGGTAATTATCGTCCTCCGAATCTTCGTGCGTGGCCTTTTTAATAGGGCTAACCTGCTCATCTTCCCGTTCATCTTGTTTGTTTGCTTTATCGACGGGGTCTTCGTTGTCTTCAGCACCTTCCGGAGTGTCATCTTCTCCTTTGCCGGTGTTGCTGTCTTTACTACGGCATGACTTAGAGTGGCACCGCTGATGCCGGCGCTTGGACTGTATTTCAGAAGGTTTATCCTCAACTGGGTCTTCCTTATCGTCCCCGCTGTGCTCCTTTGGTGCATCCACCATGTATACGTCATACGAGGAAGTGGCCGTCCATTGTCCGGTGAATGGAGGGTTCTTGGCCTCTTCTTCTCCGGCATCGTCGTCCATACCATCGATTTCCTTGGAGTCGTAATCAAGTTCATTGGTCAAATCCTCGATCGTGGCTATAAAGTGGGTGGCGGGTGGGAAGAAAAATTATCCATCGTCAGCCCCTAGTTCGAGCCAGATATAGTTCGGCTGAGAGTCCTCCGCCAGGGACATGTTTTTAATCAGTTTAGCACATCGCCCAAAGGTGAGTGCTGGAAGATGTGTGCGGCGCTGAATTTGAAGATCGATAAACGATCAAGCTCGGCGTCCGCGGGCTCGTGCGGTTTGGAACCTACGGCCGGAGGCGAGTCCGGCGTTCCGGTGGCATAGGCATCGTGTGAGACAAGGTCCATGTGCGGCTCCAACGCCGTGGAATCTGCGGCCTCTGAGGTGGGGTTAATCCTCCCGTCTTTGGATGGCGCGGCCTGCTCCGGCTCTAGGGCCAGAGCGGTTACATGAGCGATCTCCTGGATGCGGCCCGATGACAGATTTAGGTTATGATCATCGGGGTGACCGGGAGCGGCCGCCGCGGTATCGAATTCGGCGAAGATCAAGTCTCCACGAATGTCCGCGATGTAGTTCAAGCTCCCGAATCTGACCTAATGGCCAGGGGCGTAGCTTTCGATCTTCTCCAGATGGCCAAACGAGTTGGCCCGTAGTGCGAAGCCGCCGAACACGAAGATCTGTGTGGGGAGGAAAGTTTCTCCATAGACAACGTCATTATTGACGATTGAAGGGGCCATCAAACCTTTCAGCGATAGCACAGAGGAACTCTTAGTGAAAGAACCAATGTCGATGTCAAAACCAGCGGATCTCGGGTAGGGGGGCCCGAACTGTGCGTCTAAGGTTGATGGTAACAGGAGACAGGGGACACGATGTTTACCCAGGTTCGGGCCCTCTCTACGGAGGTAATACCATACTTCCCGCTTGATTGATCTTGATGAATATGAATATTACAAGAGTTGATCTACCATGAGATCATAATGGCTAAACCCTAGAAGTCTAGCCTGTAGGACTATGATATTGAGTATATCCTTTTCGGACTACACCCTCCGGTTTATATAGACACCGGGGGGATCTAGGGTTACATAGAGTCGGTTACATAAGATGGAATCTTCATAGTTGTTCGCCAAGCTTGCCTCCCACGCCAAGGAGAGTCCCATCCGGACACGGGTACAGTCTTCGGTCTTAATATCTTCACAGCCCATCAGTCCGGCCCATAGATTACAGGCCGGATGCCCGAGGACCCCTTAGTCCAGGACTCCCTCACCGACCGCTTTATAACCTTAAGCCGTGGGCAGGCATCAAAAGGCTGCTTTACAAGTCCGAAGTAGCGGCTGGGTATCGGCGCAGAAGGCCATAGTCGGACTATCAGCTCCTTCATGGCTAGCTCGGCCGCCTTGTGTAGCTCGATCAGTGGTTTCAGCTGGTCGCTGAAGGACACCGGATGTTCGGGTCCAAGATATTGAGACCAGAACAGCTTCTCCACAGAACTCCCTTCTTCGGCTTGATAGAACTCGGCAGCATCTGATATGTTGTGCGGCAAATCCGTAAACACCCCTGGAGAGCTCCAAATTCGGGTAAGTAAAAGAAATGCCTCCTTCCCAGTTTTGCTTTGCATAATGAAAGCCTTACCCGCCGCGATCTTCTTGGCCGCTTGGATCTCCTGAAGGGCGCTCTGGGCCTCGGCTCGAGCCTCTTGTGCGCTCCGGCGGGCGTTCACAAGTTCGGACGCTTGTGTCTTAGAATCACGCTCGAAGGACTCATACTTCTTGACGGCATCCTGGAGCTCTTGCTGGACCTCGCCGACCCGGGCCTCGTGCTTCTCGCACACGGTGCGCTCCTTGGCTGCTTTGTCCTCGACCTCGGCTAACGCCTTCTTGAGGGCCACCACATCGGCCGTGGCCCCTAACAAAGTTTCATGACGCTTTAGTCAGCACGAAACATTCATCCTTCCTAAAATATACGCGCAGGTTACTGCATACCTTGGCTGTCCTCCAGCTGCTTCTTCATGAGGCCGAGCTCTTCGTTGGCCCGCTCCAGGCTCTGCTTCAGGCCGGAGACCTCCGCAGTATGAGCGGCAGCAGCCAGCAGCGACACCTGCTTATTCACATAGACATCTTATGTTAGACTCCTGCAAAAATTGTTTTGATCCTCTGTTCGGCCTTTTCTTTCTGAACACCGAACAGAGCATCAGGGGCTACTGTACACACTGTGATATCCTTTCTACAATGATTACCTCAAAGCCTGTTAAAAGGCTAGAGGCCTCGGTCAGTCCGCTTTTGGCGGACTGAACCTTTTCGATCACCGTACCCATAAGGACACGGTGTTCATCCACAATGGAGGTGCCTCGCAGCATTTCCAGCAGAGTATCCGGTGCCTCTGTGTGGACAAAGGTCACCAGTGGAACAGGCGCACCTCCTCCTGTTGGGGAAGGCCGTTCGCTGGACTCCGGATCCGTGAAGGTCTCCGGAATGGTGTCCGGCTGAGGGCTGAATGGAACTTGGCCCCCATCATTAGTCGCCATGGGGGCTTTTTCCCCCATGTGTCCGGCAACCGAGGAGTCATCCTGGGGCGCCACCCTGACGATTTCCGAAATCTCCCCCCAGTCTGGGAAGGTCCTTTGGGACACCACCTCGTCATCACCCTTGGGCGAGACAGAGTGAGCAGGCGGCGTAGACATACTAGCCACCTCCTTTGAGTCTAGCGAACCCTCTATCGAGGATCGCGGGGAGCCGTGTGGGCCAGACTATAATGGCATGATTTAAACATATTAATATTATAAATTGGAAAGGCCGTGTGGGCCAGACTGTAATATGAGGAGAATAACACTACAAAAAAATACACTTCCGTGATGATACGTGTTTGTCACAGCAGGTCGCGTTTTCTTTCATGCATGTACATCCATGATGATTTTATGACAGAATCAAGATAGTCATACCTGTGATGTCGTAGAAGTGTTCCATGACATTACCAAAATTATCATCACGGAAGTGTCCACTTCCATGATGATAAATCGCACGTCATAGAAGTGCTTTCGTCAAGGGTGACCGACACGTGGCATCCACTGTAATGGAACGCCGTTAAGCTATCGGGTCGGGTTTTGGATCCGATAACCCGTTAACAGCCCCGACCAATGGGGATTTTCCACGTGTAAAATCATCATTGGCTGGAGGAAACACGTGTCGGCTCATCACTGGGACAGATGTCATCCACTCATTGGACAGAAGGCGCCTATGATACGCCGACACGTGGCCCGGCCCAACAGAGGCCCATTCCTGTGAAAAGGCCGATCCGTTTGACTTGGTCAAAAGGTGGCGGGCTGGCCCATGGAAATCCTGTTAACGGCCTGTTCGCATATAGCCCATTTATAGCCCGCTAACCCAAGGCCTGTTACGCCCTATTCGAATTAGGCCCAGTAGCGTCATCTCGGCCATCCAATATGATTCCAGCCCGTTTTCACTTTTGGCCCATGTATGGCCCATGACGTCTTTCGGCCCATAAGAGGCCCTATGTAAGTCTTGGCCTATTAACGGCCCGTGGTGAAACTGGCCCGTAATGAACACTGTATCACTTTACACCCATTAATGGCCCGTGGTGAAACTGGCCTATAAAGAACATTGTATCACTTTATACCCATTAACGACCTGTTATTCCGTTGGGCCGTTTCTAGCCCATGTTATCTTTCGGCCTTCTCAGAGCCCATTTATTCTTGGGCTATTTTCCAGCATTCTTTTACTTATGGCCCGTTACTGTCATTTTCTGCTTGTGGGCCAAATTCAACCCGTGGTTATAGTTGGCCCGTTTGTGGTCCGTTAATACGTTGGGCCGTTTTCATGGCGTCACCAAATACGGCTTATTAACGATGGCCCGTTATGGTCGGCCCATGAACGGACGATTCCAACTCTAGCCCATTTACGGCCAGAATGCGGTCTGTTTGGCCCATGTTTGGCCAATCGATCATACGACCCGTATAAGGCCCATTGATGATACGACCCGTAGAAGGCCCACTGTTTATACGGTCCGTAGGAGGCCCAGTGTCACTACAGTAAATATTAGCCCATGGTTATTGTGGCCTAGTTTTAAAAAATAGGTTATTGCAGCCACTAGCAAACCGCAGAAAAAGAACTGCACTGACTACCAAGCAAACAAATAAACAAGACAACAAGGAAATAAATAAGCAAGCAACTTACACGAGACTATCACGGCTATTACACATATTACATCCACTGGGCATCAAAGTTCGCCACCAGTGCAAAAATAGGGAACACAGCAGCATATAAACGCCGTAGCAAAACAAGTTCAGAACTGAAACCACTTCAGAAGAGCTCAAGAAACAATATCCTGGGTACCCATAATGTTGGCAAGATGCTTAGCAAGCTTATTAACTTTCTCTTGTTTGGCGCTTAAGTCCTCCAGCGCTTGCTGTTGTACCAGAAAGTATGCATCTGAATTCTGTAGGGACTTCCTCAGTCCTTCAGCTTCCTGTCGCATAACATCTGATCGATGTCTTTCAACTTGAAGTTGAGACTCAAGAAGCCGAACTGATTCAGGCAACGAGTTCGAAGAGCTGGTGCCAGCAGTTGTAGCCAGTAACTCGAACACTACATCAAGACATGACTTTGGGGTTGTCACAGTGTCTTCAATATAGTTTTTATCAGCTTTCTTGGAGACCAACAGGGATGTCTCACTATCTTGAACCTTATCTGCATTACTTCCTTTACCATTGCATAACAGGGTACTCTTCTCCAATATTTTATCCGCGTTCTAAAAGAGAAACAAACAAACACATCTCAGGTTTACAATGTAGTATATGAAACTCATTTTGGTAAACCAGTTCAGTAGTAAGGTGGACAGGATAATAGCATGAAACAAACATATATCTATGTAGTATGGTCACTGTATGGTCTATATCATTCTAGTTTATGTTGCCAAATCAAGATAGATACAGTTCGAATCATATCTATTTAAGACGAAGCAGCATAGACAAAATATAAGTGTGGAAAACTACATAGCAATAACAACACTTCTACTGTGCATGGCATGAGAACATAACTGTTTATTCAATTGAAACTAAAATCAACATAGAGCAAGTTACAACAGCAAACAGCCAAACACGTTGAAGAAACAGGTTTAAAACATACCTGTTGCACCATTGGAGTTTCAATTGCATCCTTCAAATTTGAAATTAGTCGGTATCAGTAAATACAGTGATGCAAGAGCAAAGTAGTGTGAACCATAGCTACGGAACCTGACCTGAGAACAATTCTTCTTCTCCTTTATGCGTTGACTTCGGGTTCGGAGTGGTGGTCCTCGTGATTTGGGCACTGCAGTTGCCTTACTAACTGCTCGTGTTTGGGTGCTCTGTGGTGGAGACGGTGCTGTGCCAACGAGAACTGGGTGTCTATCTGCTAGGGTTGGGGTTAGAAGGGGTGTAGCTGGTTATCTGTCCAACTGGTAGGGGTACAATCTGCATGAGTGTGGGTTATGTATGGTGGGGCTGGTTCTGGGGCAAGTACAACCGTGGTTCTATCTGCATCGATAGGTAGCACGATCTTTTTTGAAGACCGTGTTTTTACTCCCACAGATACTGCCATCACTCCCTCCAATTGAAATGGCCGATAAACAAGAAAAGTAATTGAATGTATAGACATTGTAAGATAGACAGGTGTAATGGATAGTAGGGAAGAAAACAGGGGATGAAATAATTCACATTTATGTTGTCTAAGCAAACAGAATAGCAGGACATAATTTCGTATATATGATGGCTAATTAAACAGGATAGCATGACACAATTTCACATGTATGATGGCTAACTAAACAGGATAGAATGACATACTTCAAAATATGATGACTATGTAAACAGGATGACATGATATAACTATATGATGTGTCTATTAAAGTGGTTGGCATGCCATAAATCACAAACATGCCGTCGATGGAAACATGATGGCATGATATAATTCACGGATAGAATGACATAATTTAAAATATGATGACTATGTAAACAGGATGAGATGATATAACTATATTATGTCTTTAGAAAATGGGTTGGCATGCCATAATTCAGATACATGCTGTCTATGTAAACATCACGGCATGACATAATTCAAATATATGATTTATATACTAAGGAAGTGAGCAGAGGGCAATCGCATATATGATGTGTCAACTAAGGAGATGGCATTCAATATTGTGTATATGATGTAAAAACTAAGCATTGCAATACAATATATGCATTATATGAGTAATATAACCCTGCCAAGTTTGAGCATACACCTCTGGGGGATAATAGAACTGGTCATCTGCCTCTGAATCCTCCTCTAAAGAGCTATCTCTAACCAGCAAGATATCTGCTTTAGCAGGTAGCATTGTCTGCTCTGAAGACCTTGTTTTCACTCCAGATTTCTCCATCACCAATTCAAATGGCTGATGCATAGGAAGAGCAGTTGAATATACAAACATTGTCGACAAAAGCAGTGAGAAATACAAAAAAAGGACGGCATGATATAATTCACATATATGACGCTTGCCTAAACAACATGGCATTGCATAATTCACATACATAATGCCTTGCAACAAGATAACATTGCATAATTCACATATATAATGTCTTGTAACAAGATGGCATTGCATAATTCACATATATGGTAATTAAACACTAAATAGGTGGCATTCACACAAAGCATGTCTAAACTAAGCAAATGACATAGCAATGCAAGATACCATACACACGATATGAGCAACATAACCCTGCCAAGTTAGGGCATGCACCTCGGGGAGGGGGGGATATGACTGGTCATCTGTCTCTGTATCGTCCTCTAAGGAGCTATCGGTAACCAGCAAGACATGCACTTCGTCAGATAGCATTGTCTGCTATGAAGACCTTGTTTCTACTCCAGATTTTTCCATGACCGTGCCGAATGGCTGATGCACAGGAAGAATAATTGAATGTACTAAAATTGTTGACAAATTTAACACGTAATAAAAAAATGATGGCATGATATAATTCACATATAAGATGACTGGCTAACCAGGGTGGCATTGCAAAATTCACATATATGATGCCTGGCTAAACAAGATGGCATTGCATGATTCACATATACGATAAAGAAACTAAACAGATGGCATTGACACAAAGCATGTCTAAACTAAGCAGATGACATCTTTAATGTATACAGTAAGCAATACAAGGCACCATATACATGATATTACCAACATCAGCATGCCAATTTAGAGTGAAGACCTCATGGGGTAAATAGGAGTGGTCTTCTCCTTCTGAATCCCCCTCAGAATAGTTATCTTCCTCTTGATTATGATCCGAAATGGGTGGAGGGGGGCTGTCTTTGCGCCCACCATGGAACGACGTCTGCATTAAATTTTATTGCCACGCAAGGCTCGTCTCTTTTGCTCTACATGATCAGTTCCATTGTGTACAATAACTGGCATGCATAGGAATAAAACATAGTGAGATTATGTAAGGAGTGCATGCACAAATCCAGAGTGATGGTAGCAAACTTTGGATAGACCCAAAACCAATGATAGCAGGCAGATAATAGCTTTAGTTAAAAAATACAGATAATGGCCCCTTTAATGTTTGTTTGCACCCAACATGAAACTCATAGTAGACACCCGAGATTAACTAGATAGTAGACATATAGTACTGATTGCTGCCCCAATATGTACCCCACAACCATTTAAAAACTCAAGTTTCAGCATTAGTTTGGACCTGACTCAGAGTCTAATAGGTGAAGACGACGATAATGTAGCATGTCATCATATTAAGCGACGCATAACGTAAGCAGACACAGAAGAGTGCGACCTCTCTTGTGGACCCGTGTAGTCCTCAAGGTCATCTGCTCAGTTGATGATGGTAATGCAGTTGCTATGGCTGCCGGCAGCGGGGAAGAAGATCTGAGGCGGCGAAAGACAGTCTGGAGAGCGGATCCCTGCTTTGGTGAACCCTTCCGTCGTTGGAGCAGCTGAGCTGGGGTGGAACATAGCGCCGCAGGAGCAGGACAAACCACACAAGGTTTTCTTTGACACATATCTGTAATAGAAGTAATTGAGTAAGGGCTTGTTTGAATTTGAGGATTCTAACAATGCAGGGATAGGAAATAGACAGGAATAGGATAGGAATGCACGTGCAAAATAGAGAATTTAAAAACACAGGATTTCTACCAATCTGGGTGTTTGATTCACAACAATTAGAAGATCATAGGATGCAAAAAAGCATGGTGAGATTAAGTCAAACCACAAGAAAATGTACGGTTATAATGCTATTATGCTACTATCTCTTAGTCTTGTGCTTGATGAATAGGAATATGAAAATGAGGAGAAGTGGAAATTAGAATTCCTACGGTTTTTCTTTCAAGGAGACACTAAAGGAACAAATCCTACAGTTTTCCTTTGCACCATTCCTTTGCACCAAATTCATGAACAGTAGTACCATAGGAAACTTTCCAATTCCGATGTTTTTCATTCACTTTTCCTTTCAAGCACTCGCGATTCTAGTAGGCAGGCTTGAGCAAGGAAAATCCTACACTAAAAAAATGTCTTTATGCTACTTCTATTACTTTGGATCCAGGCCACTGCCATACTATCTCAACTCCCAGGCCCATCGACAAATGCACAGCTCAAACGCGCAGAGATAAATAATGATGGCATTCAAGAGAGTCCATCACGGATAGCTAAGTTGCCTGATACCTCACTGCTTGTCATATAGTAGGATAAAATAATCGTATTTCCCGTTACTACGAGTGCTCAGTGGACAATATATATAACATGTAGAGTAAAAAAGAGATGCAACAAGTGTACAACCTCTTTGGCGAAGCCATGTCGATCTCAGTGTGATTGGGTTGGCCGGTGATGATGCTCCGGCTGACTTGGCTATCAGGGGAGGGGAAGAAGATCTTAGGCGTCTGGAGATGGAGCCCGAGGTACTGCTCCGCTGTGATGGAGGGTTTCGTCGTTGGAGCAGCTCCGGTGAGTTGTACGACGCCGAGGCTGAAGCAGGACAAGAGAGACAACGAACAACATTAACCTGAGTGGAATTCTAATAGCATCTCCAATACATGACGTAAAATACATAACCACAAAGTGCTAGATTTAAAATACATCAGCCACTCATCTCTGAACTTAACTATCGGAACTGAATTTAACTGTCGAAACTGAACTTAACTGTCGAAACTGAACTTAACTGTCGAAACTGAACTTAACTATCGAAACTGAATTTTGCTGTCGAAACTGAATTTTTGCTGTCGAAACTGAATGCACTAGCAAGGTGAGGCTACACGTCGGTCGACTGACTTTTTCATCTCTGGTCAGTCGATTTGTAGCCGCTGGATATGAAATCAAGGGCCCGAGGTTCATCTTCAACCTCCACCCCCTTGAGCCGCCAGCCACCACCGTCCAAACAGCAACCCCCCGCCGCCCGCGGCCGGCGGTGCGCCACCCTGCCCGCCATGAAAACACTCCCCACCGCCGGTCCGCCTC
>NC_041392.1:244084230-244106658 GCF_002162155.2 Triticum dicoccoides | reverse complement strand
ACCTCTCCGGCGAGCCCCCCTCCCCGCTGCGGCTGGTTCTTCCTTCACCCCGGCGAGCCCCCCACCCCCTGAAAATCGACTGACCCAAAAGTCGATTCAGTCGACTGAAGTGTAGCTAAATCGGAGCAACATCGCAAGCAAGAGCAAGAGCGAGAGCAGCAGCGTGAGCAAGAGCGAGAGCAGCAGCGCGAGCAAGAGCAGACCAGGCAGGGGACCGAGAGCAAGAGCAGAGCAGCAGCGCGAGCGAGAGCTAAAGCAGCAGCAGCTCCTACTGATGTGGACGTCGCCGCCGAGGGAGCGACGCCGTGGAGGAAGTGGCTGGCAACGCCGCCGTGGATGGCGCCATGCCGTGTCGGCTCGGGACCAAGCGCCGGTAGCACTGTGAGATCGAATCAAGAAGAAAATGCGGCGATTAGTGTACAACCTCTTTGGTCACGCCAATTACGCTGCAACTTCATCCGAGGAAATGGTGATGATGATGCTCTTCCGGTGGTGCAGGTGAAGACGGCAGTGTGGGAATGGAGGTGGTACGAAAGACGAGGGGGACGTTGGGGCGGGGTGGCTGAACCAGCGGGACGATGAGATCGATGACGGATCCTCATCTGGTATGGTGGATGAGGGACGTCGAGGTGTTGCTGTGGACGACGTCGTCGGGGAAGAGGCTCCGGTTGGGTGGCGGACGAAGCAGGGTGTGGGGTTTCGTCGCGGGTTTTCGCGGCCTCGGTGTACGAATGGGTGGGCGGATGGGATGGCAGTGGGGAACCATGGCTTAGAGACACGCTTGTCCGAAATGTGGGGTAAGTTACGAAAGTACCGCCACCTATTTGAGGCGGTTCTTTCGGTTCAGGGGTACCACGGGCATTTCGCGTGTCGGGATTTCACAGGAGGTGGGAGTTTTCACGCGCGTTGTAATCTCGGAATAGCAAGGCGCGGGTTGAGATGGAGGGAGTTGTCGGAGCACAATGAGACAAAGATATATCTTAAATATTTCGGGCTAACAAGGCACAGATTGAAGAGGCGGGAGTTTCGCAGCACGATAGACAGAGACACTAGCTTGAATTTTCGGCATAACAAGGCACGGCTTGAAATTTCGGAAGAACAAGCTTAACGTGTACCCAAAAAAAAGACAATTTGCACCTCAACACGCACAACACACACACAAACACCATTTACGCTAGAGTAAGGTACACGTGCATTGCACGCATGAGATTTGGCAACCAAATTATGAATAAATACCACATTATAGCATGCAAGCTTTGAGTCATATATGCATGATGTAGATGTTCGTTTAATTCTTATAGTTCATTTCATTCAAAATCATCTAGTTTTTATAAGAAAGCTAATCTATTTTAAGATTCATGGAATTGTGCATTGTAAGACACAAAAGTAAAAAAACAAATAATGGCAAATCATGTAGAAAAACATTTGGGTAATTCTGATATGGAAGATTCTAGAACAAATAAGAAGTGCTTGTGTTTTGATGTTTGTGCATTATGCTTAAGTTCAACCATGGAGTCTTCTAGATTATACATGTGGCGAAATCTGGTGGAATCTAGATGATATCCAACGGCGAGTAGTGCTCAAATTTGCCATCTTTGGACCATCGGATTCGCCTCATCCAACGACCATCTTGCAAAGTTAAAGTTACCGCACAAAATATAAAAAAATATAAAATATAATATATATATATATATAGGGGTATAGATATAGATATGTGATGTGAAAGCCGCCCATCATCTCCAATTAGAATAGTGTGTCCATGCACAGATGCGACGTGGCCAAATGATGTCTGCCATCGGTATCTCAAATTCAAATCAGTCTGACCTTGTTCAATGTGTATACATTACAACATGCTCGTTTCCAAACCACACCGCGCAGATCTCTGTTATATTCATGCATGCATGGGTTTCAAACTTCAGGATCTCTAATTCAAATATTTGAATTCAACTTTACATTGATTATGACCTCACCTATTCTTTTACACCCACACGGTAGTCTTCTCTTTATAATTGTACCCCTAACTTTCTCTCGTGCATGCATGCACACACACTACCAGTCGGCATTATCCATCGCACGCATGCAATCTTTTTCTTCAGGTCGGTCTCCCATGAAGGCACACACCCACACACATCCCCCTCTCCATCATATCGGGCATTCTTTATCTCTCATGCGTGCATGCGCAATGATCATTGTTCCTCTATGTATGTGTGTATATAGCTAGGTCTTTCATAGCATTCCACACAAACCGATCAATCGATATATCTAGTGAGGTCTCACCCTCTTTCCCACGTCCACATCGATCAATCTATACCTCTCTATATAGGATTAACATATATAGCTAATACACCCACATTAATTATATATCCAACGTCCCCCTCTCATCATCCATGCCTTCCGCTTCATCTCTCAGATGCGTGCACAATGGCGAAGACAGGGGCAGTAAGGGCCCTGCTCCCCCCCTAACATTGCAATATATCGAGGCTAATATGAATGTGATCATTAGACAATTGCTGCTAAAATGGTTTAAGTTCATGAATTGACCCTCCTCATAAAGGATTAGCAATGCTTGGCCCCCTAGCTCATTTATTTTTCATGACTCCGCCACTGCGCACAACAGCGCACGTGTTCGCCCCCTCTCTGTAAATATCGATCTTGCACTTGTGCATTCCTTCATAGTCTCCCTCCACTCGGCCCCTCGCACCATCTTCTAGCCCCCCCACCAGATTTTGCCACATGTACAATCTAGCAGACTCCATGGTTGAACTTAAGCATAATGCACAAACCTCAAAACAACAGTGGTTCTCTTTTGTTCTAGAATCTTCCGTATCATAACTGCCCAAACTTTTTTTCTAGTTGAATTGCCATTATTTGTTTTTACTTTATGCTTTACAACGCACAATTCCATGAATCATAAAATAGATTAAGGGCTTCTTTGATTCAAAGGATTCTCAAAGGAATTTTGGAGGATTCTAATCATTAGGAATTTTTCCTATCTTGGTTGTTTGTTTCGTAGGATTGTAAACCATAGGAATTTTTCCATATGATTCATGTGCACTAGATTTCATAGGAAACATCCCATCCACTCAAACCTCTTTGAAAGAATTCTGCGTTTTTTCTATGCACAATCAAACACTCGTACAATCCTGTAGGATTCAAGACGACATTCCACTATAATCCCATGTGTTTTCCTATTCCCGTGTTCTTAGCTTTTTATAAAAACTAATTGATTTTTAATGAGATGAACTATAAGAATTAAAAGAAGGGCTACATCAGGCATATATGACTCAGAGCTTACATGCTATAGTGTGGTATTTATTCATAATTTGGTTGCAAAATCTGATGCGTGCAATGCACGTGTACCTTACTAGTACTTCGAGTATGTGCAAAACACGTAAATTAGAATACCAATGGCACGCTACACAGTGTCTCTCTTACAGTTCATGAAGCCACATGGCACATGTGGAGGCGTTGTCGTGACCTCCTTGCGTGGATTGATCATAGTGACGTGTTGTTGGTTCCAGAAGAATGTACTCGTCCTCCCTGAGCCATACTGGCGGTACATGCACGAAGAGAAGATGTGCACGCACGCCACGCACACACTCATTCCCTCGCACGCACATGCGGGTACATGGGCTGACGCAATTTTGTACCAAGATCCACCCCATGTGATAATTTTACGCGTGTAAAGTCGTTCACTTCATTGATGGTCAATTAATACGGCGCATGAAAATTGAGTGGACGTGAGGGCGGAAGAAAGACATTATTACTCCACTGCGCGCATGCGAGTAGTTAAATCGTGGGTTGCTAGTAGTACTTCCATTGGTCTCTTTCGTATTTTGCGCCAATTTTTTACTGTAACATAATATTTACGCATTTGAGCAGTGTAGTACTTGAAATTGATGTTCTGCTAAACTCATCGGGAGCCGTTTCGGGCCTCGAAACCAAAACCATCAATTAATCTTTACCTTGTTCCCATCACATTCGAAAGCCTCCTCACACCTACTAGTACGTACCAAACCTGAACATGTTCCCACTATGCAGGTATTAGTACTAGTGCTAGTACTTAGGTTATAAAAAGGGGAACTAACTAACCAAAAATTACTCTACCTTTCCTCCTCATAAGTGCTTCTTCTTCGTCCGTCGTTGCCATGGCCGGTGAGTAGAGCTCTAGGTCGAGAACTACTCATTACAAGGGAGCGGCAACCAAGGCTGCGGAAAAAGGAGAGAGGGCTCGCCGCCACGCAGAGACCTTGAAAGATCTCTCATGGGCAGGCGATGGCTCCCAGGAGCACCCTAGCTGCGGAGGCGAACATGCCGAGCCGGCGGAGCTAGAGTCGTTATCCCTCGATGGCATGCCCCATCAGCTCAATAAGCACCTCAATAAGCAGAAGGAGTTCATCCAAGGCTTGATGGAGTTGCTGAAGGACAGCCTCGACGACATGCCCGTTGGGCTCAATCAGCAGGGGGAGTTAACCGCCGGCTTGGTGATGCTGCTGAAGAAGAGCATTGCCTCGGAGAAGAAGGCGACCGGTGAAATCCTGCGACTTCAGGAGGACAAGGCAAAGCTCTGCCACGAGATCGACCTGTTGAAGGAGAAGAACGCCGGCTGGAAGAAGTTGCATGACAATAGTAGTTCCTCGATGAAGATGCTGCAGGCCCTCATCATGGAACAAAAGGAGGAGTTGGCGAAGCTCCGCATCGAGCACCCGACTGCTGTCCATGTACATAATGTGGTCGTGGAACAGATGATGAAGGCTCGCGTCGAGAAATCCCGCGTCATGGACAGAATGAAGAAGATGGCAGAGGAGACGCGCAAGTAGATGGAGGTCGTGGAGGCGATGAAGAAGCAGTTACGACTCCGCGGCGAATTAGATCATTTGGGGTGATAATCCTCCTTCTTCTTTTGCTCCTATGTTTCATCTTTTGCTTCGGCTGTTTCATCACACGTGTCACGTTCTCTGTGAGGCATGAATAGAACAATGGTTTTTTAGGGAATGAATAGAACAATGCTAACAACGAGATGACTAGCAAATTAGATCATTTTTGATCGCCATATGGCACTGGGCTGCCGTGTTTCGTCCTCCTCCGTCGCAGTACTACTCCAATGGAAAACTTGAGTATACCACATGGTTCTTTGCTCCTCCTCGATCAAGTCGTCGACGCATTTATACGAGCAGTCAAATCACAAGGCCTCGCCTTCCAGCAGTAATGAGCCGTCAAATCACAAAGGCCCTCGCCTCTCGTGAAACCGACCAAGCTAGACTGCCCCGCCCTCTAGCCTTTTAAAAATGTATAATTTTGTACAGCAGTAGTATCGATGGATTGCGCCATGGAGCAAAACTTGAAATTAAAAAAAATGTGGTACATATAGAGAGCGCTCGTCGCCAAATTATGCATATAGTACTATTAAAAAGGCTAGTCACAATAATGGTGTCCAGCACAACCCACCCCTCAAATAAAACTAAGAGGGTGCGTGGATATGTTTTAGTCCCATGACTAAAAGTAGTGGGACTAAAACATGCTAGCCTCACCCATGCTTGGATCCAAATACTAAAAAGGCTAAAATCAAGTTAATGAGCATTTATTATCCTCCAAACGCACCAATCCAGAACTCACTTGTGTTAAAGGAGAGGATTTAAATGAGTAGAGAGAGGACTAATCCACATTTTAGTAGGGGTACCCCTGACTAAAAAAATTTAGTCTCAAGACTAGTTTTAGCCCCTCTTTTGTCAGGGGTGCTTGGAACTTTAGCCTCGTAAAGAGACTATTTTTAGTCAGACTAAAATAAGTCCCTTAAATCCAAGCACCCTCTAAGCATCCTGGAATTCTTTGACAAAACTAAGCACCCTGAAATTCTTTGACAACTAAACTGCTGGCTATATGATGTTGGCCATATATATTGTACGTATATAATGTGAAGAAACGAGTGGTAGTACTATACCAACTAAAAGATGAAATGTAAGAAATACTAGTATGTACGTACTGAAGAGTTAAAGTAACAAGAAGAAACATAACAAAGTTCTGCTGGGGGCTCAGCACAACAAACCCCTCAAATTAAATTAAGCACACCTGAAATTAAACTTTGCAACTATTCCGGTAGACACTGCATTAGAACCACCATGAGCAACGACACTGCCACCTTACCCGGAGTCCTCGTCCATGTCCTCGACTTCGTCCTTGTCCCTCTTCCTCTTGGCCGATACTTCTTTGCTTGAACCGCACACTTGGCTGTTGCTCTTCATCCAACCCTTGTAGATATTGAAGCAAAGGTAGCCATCCATTGCAGCGTAGTGGATGTGGTCTATATCTAGTACATTCCGCTGCCATGCATGACGATGAAATGTGTATGGAGGTTTCTCCAGTTTACCGTACGAAGGATGAACCATGGCTCCTGCCAGGGTCAGCATTGAAGGCTGACGAGAGGACACCAGCCGATTCTTCTGGAGGTCGAAGGGGTTGCCTACAACGAGACCTATCCGACGCAGGACATCCCTGTCGTTCTTAAAGTCTACAGTAACGAATTTCACTGTTTTGTCCTTGAGGAAGTTCTTAAAATCCTGGCACTCAAAGTCGGCATGGCATATGTGGTAGACCAAGCAAACATTATGTACGCAAACCTGGATCACGGCCGGCTTCTTCCTCTCTTCGTCCTTTAGATCCTTCTCTGGTCCCAGGACTGTGGTGCACTCAACATCTAGCCCAACGACCCACTCATCATCTGAGTTTTCGAACTTGCGTCTTAAGCGTGAAAGGCATCCTTTCACTGTCGTGGAAGAACGGGTGTAGATGACGTCGAACTCATCGCTGGTGATGGTTCTAACCTTGTACTCACCGCCGATCGTGGAGATTTGGGATGCCATGGATTTGGGAGGAGGGTTAGGATTAGTGGAACTACCGTAATGTGAATGGACGGGACGACTAGGAGCGAACCGCCGTCGTATTGAAGGACGTGCGGGGACGAGTAGGAGCGAACTGCCAGCGTGCGAACGACAGGGTAGTGGCTTTCCATTCTCCCATGATACGGGCTTCCGAGAGCCCTTGGGTCTGAGATCGAACGGTTGCATGGCATGATTCTAGACCTATGGGTGAATATCCTATCGTGGAGGGTTATTCTGCAAATTTTCAGCAACTTAGCATGCGACCGTTTGATCTCAGATCCAAGGGCTGCTAGTAGCCCGTATCATGGTCGCGCCTACCACGACCGTCGCGTTGCTCGCGCGGTCGCGCCCTTGGAGATTTAACACGGAGCGTTAGGCTATCTGATGTTGGCATGTCATACATAGTCATCACTTAGTCACTCATACTACAACAAGGTTGGCTATAAGTGTATTTTTTTACTCCTCTCTATCTCTTTCTTCTTAATGGAGGTGGTCAGGAATCGGGAGACTCACGCAGGTCGTAGCGCCGCAGTTAAAATGATAATGGAAAGTCAAATCACGGGGCCCCACCTGTCCAGCAGTAACTCGTTGTCAAATCACACAGCCCTACGTTTGCAGCAGCCTACTCCCTCATCTTCTTGCGTCTCTGCCGAACCGACTAGGCGGAACTGCCCCGCCGCCTACCGCGCAGGAAAAGCCCCGCCCTTGACTTTTGAATAGTATACAGTATACTAATTTTGTATCCATGGATTGCGCCCGCGCCATGGAGCAATGTGTCTAGAAAACGGCGGTACACATGTACGGAGTATACAACACGCCTGTCGCGTTCGTGTCGCACCCCAGACGGTTGGTCGGTCTGGCATGCTGCTCTCCGAATGGAACGCGCGTCATATTGCATTTGCACACACATGTGGGACGACAATTGAGAACCGACCATAGGCACACTCCCCGGCCCCGCAAGTCGGCTGACTTAATAGAAGAGGGAGACGAGCGATAGTACTAGAGAAGTGTTGTACTACGTTGGTGCCTGGACGATCCCTGCAAGACACGGAAGATTAGTTCGTCCATGCATCTGACCAGACTCTAGTAGACACGCCTGGATTGGCTATCGTCTACATATCGTGCAGGCTGTGTTGTACATGGCTGTAGTTGTGGTGAGAAATCTAAAAAAAGGTTTCTTGTCATTTCGCAAAATTAGGTGTCATGTGCTTCGGATCACTGCGAGGGTTAAACAGCGACAACTGAGTTGGGCTAGTCATTGGGGGCACATGCACGAATAGTGACTACTCGACTGCCATCTAGGTCAAGACGGCTATGTTAATTAGGACATCTATCGACGGACCCCTTTTCTACGAGTTTATCTTTAATTTGAGCTTTGTTCATCGTCTAGTTTGTCCGTCGGGATTCATGTTATCTCCTTTGGGCAGTGAGGTTATGATTTCTTGTCATGTGGCATTTTTTTGTGTTATATGTTATAATCTGGCGCTTCAGATCAAAATGACGACAACTGCGCCTCCGGGCCACGTGCATGAGGAGGTGGTTTTGCAATGGAGAAGATCAGAAGAGGGAGATGCGAGACGGTGGTTTTGGAATGGAGATGATGGAGAGGAGAGGAGGTGGTTTTGCAATGGAGAAGATCAGAAGAGGGAGAGGCGAGATGGTGGTTTTGGAATGGAGACGATGGAGAGGAGAGGAGGTGGTTTTGCAATGGAGAAGAGGGAGAGGAGCGTGCGGCAGCGATTTAGGATTGGACGAGAGGGCCGGCGCGTTGTGACTGGATCAAAATCAAAATCAATTTACCCTTCAATTAAGAAAGCGACCCCACATTAACTAGTCTCCCTTTTATTTTGGGTCATAATTGACCATGATTTTCGCACATAAATTATATGTTATATGTTGCAAAAATAATATAATTTGAAAGTACATTCAGATACGAACCAAACGATACAATTTTTGGTGACATGCATTCACATTTTGCTTGTCAAATATAGTACGTGGTCAAACTTTGACCCAAAATACGCAAAACAACAAAAAATACTTCCAAGACCAGCACCGCTCTTCCGCTCTTCTCCTCTTAAACCACCGCCGCTCCTCTCCTGTTCCAATCTAAATGCAGTGCCGCTCCTATCCTCTTCCATTTCAAAACCACCGCCCCTCCTCTCCTATTCCAGTCCAAAACCAGCGTCGCTCCTCTCCCGTTCTAATCCAAAACCAGCGCTGCTCCTCTCCTCTTCCATTCAAAAACCACCGCCGGCGAGTGAAGGTGTTGTGGAGAAGTAGATCGATGGAGGAGTACAACCGATACGTGAGGATCGCATACGGCGACCCTGTGAAGCTAGCTAGGATGTTGGGGATACAGTCTTGATTTGAAAACAAGGACCAACTAGCGGCGACGGCGACATCCATGGCCAAATATCTGCGACAGAGCAAAAAGGCAGCGATACTCTCGGAGGGAGTCGCGCCGGAGTACATAGAGCTGCTCCTCTGGGCCATGGAGCAAATATATTCACCGAATCCGATCGTGAGGGAGTGGTGGTGGGAGTATCGATCCCAGATGGAGCATTCACTAGAGATTGAAGGATCGAGCATCTACAGGGTGCCGTTTGTGAGGGTGTCCTACCAGAGCGAGCCGGTGGAGTCTTTGTCGACCGAACCCAACTGCAAGAGGAGAAAAGTAGTTGGCCCGACGACGCTTCCCTGCCATTGTGTCCCTCTGTAACACCCTCGATGCGACTATATCTCCCACGTGTCGAGGCACGACTTAGAGGCATAATCGCATTGAAGGCATATGTCGCAAGTTAGGCAATCTTCACAACATCCCATGTAATATAAATAATAAAGGGGAGATAACATAGTTGGCTTACACTCGCCACATCAATCAAGTACATAAATAACATTACATCATCCAAACACTCATGGCCCGACTACGGCGCCAAAATAAAAGAGAACCCAACATGCGACAACGGTCCCGTTCACCCCCAACTGGGCACCACTACTGATCATCGGGAAAGGAAACATAGTAACATTGAGAGTCTTCGTCGAACTCCCACTTGAGCTCGTACGCGTCTCCTGGAGTGGAATCATCAGGCCCTGCATCTGGTGTAATAGTAATCTGTGAGCCACAGGGACTCAGCAATCTCGCACCCTCGCGATCAAGACTATTTAAGCTTATAGGTAAGGCAAGGTAAATATAGGTGGAGCTGCAGCAAGTGACTAGCATATATGGTGGCTAACTTATTCGCAAAATAGAGCGAGAAGAAGAGGCAAAGCGCGAGCGAGAAACTAGAGAACAACCTGCGCAAACATTACTCCAACACCGTGTCCACTTCCCGAACTCCGCCGAGAAGAGGCCATCACGGTAACACACTCAGTTGATTCATTTTAATTAAGTTAAGTTTCAAGTTATCTACAACCGGACATTAACAAATTCCCATGTGCCCATAACCGCGGGCACGGCTTTCAAAAGTTCAAATCCCTGCAGGGGAGTCCCAACTTAGCCCATGACAAGCTCTCACGGTCAACGAAGGAATAGACCTCCACCCAAGATGTTCCGATCAGACTCGGTATCTCGGTAATTCAAGACACTTCGACAGGTTAAAACAAGACCAGCAACACCGCTCGAATGTGCCGACAAATCCCGATAGGAGCTGCACATATCTCTTTCTTAGGGCACACTCAGATTGTCCTAGGTACGGGTAGGCCAGCCCAGAGTTGCCCCTGGTGGCCACCGATAGCTGACAGGTGGACCAACACTCAGAGGAGCACTGGCCCGGGGGGGGGGGTTAAAATAATGATGACCCTTGAGTCTGTAGAAAAAAAACCCAAGGGAAACAAAAGGCTAGGTGGAAAATGGTAAAACCAAGGTTGGGCATTGCTGGAAAAGCTTTAATCAAGGCGAAATATCAAGGGGTTCCCATTATAACCCAACCGCGTAAGGAACGCAAAAATCCGGGAACATAACACCAATATGACAGAAACTAGGGCGGCAAGAGTGGAACAAAACACTAGGCGAGAGGCCGAGCCTTCCACCCTTTACCAAGTATATAGATGCATTAAGATAACATAGCAATATAATGATATCCCAACAAGTAAATAAATGTTCCAACAAGGAACGGCCTTCAATCTTCACCTGCAACTAGCAACGCTATAAGAGGGGCTAAGCAAAGCGATAACATAGCCAATCAACAGTTTGCTAGGACAAGGTGGGTTAGAGGTTTGACATGGCAAAATGGGAGGCTTGCAAGCAAGTGGTAGGCATCATAGCATTGGCATAGCAAAAGAGCGAGCAAACTAGCATAGCAAAGATAGTAGTGATTTCGAGGGTATGATCATCTTGCCTGCACGGTTGTCAGAGTTGACTGGATCCTCAAAAGCAAACTCAACGGGCTCCTCGTTAGCGAACTCTCTCCCGGCTCTACTCAAACAAGACAAACAAGCAACAAGGATACAATCAACCACGTGCAAGGATCAAGCGATATGATGCAATGATGATATGTTATGCGGGATGCGATGCAGGATGCAAAACGCAAGATATGACAGGAAATACATGAACCTGGACTCAACATGGAAATCCAAGTGAGCCACTGGAAAGATGATATGAAATCGCTTGAAAACGATATAAAGAACGCCGGAATCGGAGTTACGGTTTGGAAATGGCAAGCGATTCAAAAATGACACCTGTGTGCGATTTACAGCAAGTAGGCATCTAAATGCAATTAGATGAACATGCTACAACACCCAAACATGAGAACAAAATACATGGCAGGGATGCACAGAAGATGCTTAACAAAAGTCTAGCACTGAGCTACGGCCAATTCATCCATTAACAGGTTCAAACAAGCATGGCAAAAATGCATATGACAAACAGATCTCAGACTTAGTGAAATTAACACTTGTCTGGAATTTCATCAGGTAGCCCTCTTTGGAGCATGAAAACTACATGCTACACGATCTGAACATGGCAAAGTAAATCATGGAATGGAGCTACTCAAAGAGCTTAACAAAAGTCCCTTAGTGACCTTGAGCCAAAAGGGATCAGAAAATACAATTGCAAGCACGTGAACATAGCAAAAACATAATCAGTTTTCAGACTTAGTGCAAACTGGCACATGCTGAAATATAACCCAACTAGGCATGTTTACGAGCTCGAAGCACTCACTACAGTGCAAGTCATGGCAATAAAAGCATACACCCATCAAGAAGGCAAAATTCAAGCTAGACATGGTAAGAACAGTGGCATAGCAAGCACGGATCAACTACAACAACATCGGCAAAATTGCAAACAAGTTGACAATCTGCCCAGATTCACGAAGTAGCAAAAGTAGAGCTCGATTGACTCAAGCTAGGGTGCTCCATAAATGCAAACAAAGACATGGATGGATAGATCACTACAATATTAACAAAACATATGTACTGATCATCCTCAAAAGAGGCACGGATCACTAGGAAACAACAAGAACATATGGCATCATGAGATAAACAGCTCCAGGACTTAGTGAAATCACTAAGTCCCTGAAAACAGAATTATCAAGTGCACCACTTTGCAAGCTTGCACAAGTCACTACACACATCATAAAAATACATGGGTTGCACCTCTGGAAAGATGGCAAAACCCTTAACAAAACATATGTAGAACTCATGGTCATAGCATGCACACATTAATCATGGCAAAAATGACAAAAGTGCTAAACGGAGTAGCAGATCTGACAATTAACTCAAGTAGCCCTCTTCTAACAGTATTTCGGGCATCAAGATGAGCTCAAATGAAAATGATGCAATGCAATGAAATGATGTACTCTCTGAGATGAACATTTTGATATGCTATATGCATGAATCGGAGCTACGGATGCAAAGTTACGGGGCTACGAACATGTGCATATGGACCGAGAATATCAGGGACTTAGTAAAAAAACAACCCCAGATCTAGGGTTTGACCGGCGCGGAATCCGAGGCGGGGCCGGCGCGCACTGATCACGCCGGGGTTTGTCGCCGACGTCGCCGGAGTGGAGAGGAGAGGCCGGGCCGGGGCCGGCGGAGGCGGCGGCGGCGCGGGGCGGCGCGAGGCGGCGGCGCGCGGGCCGGGAGGCGGCGGCGCGGCGGCTCGTGCCGCGGGGGCCCTCCCTGGGCCTGGCGGGCCGCGGCGGCGAGGACGGCGGCTGTGGCCACGTGGCGGCGCGGGAGAGGCTGGGCGCGGCGGAGTGGACGCGTCCGGTCCGTCCCGGACACGTCCGGCGGCGGTGGTGGATGGATCTAGGGTTAGGGGGAAGAGTGGAACCGCGAATTTGAAGGAGGGGGTCTATATATAGGCATAGAGGGAGCTAGGAGAGTCCAAATGAGGTGCGGTTTTCGGCCACACGATCGTGATCGAACGATCTAGATGATGGAGCAGAGTTAGGTGGGTTTTGGGACAAATTGAAGGGGTGTTGGGCTGCAACACACAGGAGGCCTTTTCGGTCCCTCGGTTAACCGTTGGAGTATCAAATGAAGTCCAAATGATACGAAACTTGACAGGCGATCTACCGGTAGTAAACCAAGGCCGCTTGGCAAGTCTCGGTCCAATCCGGAAATGTTTAATCCCCACACACGAAAGAAGGCTAGAAATGACCACCGGAGGAGAACGAAGCGTTGGAATGCAAAACGGACAACAGGAAAAATGCTCGAATGCCTGAGACGAGCACGTATGCAAATGCAATGCCCATGATGACATGATATGAGATGCATGACAACGATAACAACACACGGAGACAAAACCCGAACCCGAGGAAATAAATATAACTTAACGCAGGAAACGGCAAGTGTTGGAGTACAAATAGGGAAAGTTATATCTGGGGTGTTACAACACTCCACCACTACGAAAGGATCTCATCCCGAGATCTAGGACTGAAAGAACTCCGGGTACTCAGAACGGAGGTGATCCTCGCGTTCCCAGGTAGCTTCACGGTCGGAATGGTGTGACCACTTGACTTTGAGAAATTTGATTGACTTGTTGTGAGTCTTGCGTTTAGTCTCTTCAAGAATAGCAATTGGGTGCTCACGATAAGAGAGATCTTCTTGGAGCTCAATGTCCTCGAAGTTGACGGTGCGGTCAGGAGTCTTGAAGCACTTTCGAAGCTGAGAGACATGGAACATGTCATGAACATTTGCAAAGTTTGAAGGAAGCTCGAGTTGATAGGCGAGGTCGCCTCTCTTGTTGACAATCTTGAAAGGTCCCACGTATCTAGGAGCAAGCTTCCCTTTGATACCGAAGTGACGAGTACCTTTCATAGGAGAGACGCGGAGGTAAACATGATCTCCGATCTCGAAAGCCAAATCATGGTGCTTACTATCATAGTAGCTCTTCTGGCGGGATTGGGCTGCTTTGAGGTTATCACGAATGACTTTGCACATTTCTTCTGCCTCTGTGATTAAGTCATTACCCAAAAGCTGACGTTCACCGGTTTCAGACCAGTTGAGAGGGGTACGGCACTTCCTGCCATACAGAATTTCAAATGGGGCCTTGCCTGAACTTGCTTGAAAACTGTTGTTGTAGGAGAATTCAGCATAAGGAAGACAATCCTCCCACTTCATGCCGAAGGAGATCACACATGCCCTGAGCATATCTTCAAGAATCTGGTTGACACGCTCGACTTGACCGCTAGTTTGAGGATGGAAAGCTGTGCTGAAGCGGATGTTGGTGCCCATGGCCTTCTGAAAAGAATCCCAAAACTTCGAGGTAAAGATGCTGCCACGGTCTGAAGAGATCACTTGTGGAATACCATGCAAAGAGACAATTCGAGAGGTATAGAGTTCCGCCAATTGAGCTGCAGTGATCGACTCTTTGATAGGCAGAAAGTGAGCCACTTTGGTGAGTTTGTCGATGACAACGAATATAGCATCATTGCCATGCTTGGACTTTGGAAACCCAGTCACGAAGTCCATTTCAATGTGGTCAAACTTCCATTCTGGAATGGCAAGAGGTTGGAGGAGACCTGCTGGCCTTTGGTGTTCTGCCTTCACTCTTCTATAGACATCACATTCATTCACGAATTGAGCGATCTCACGCTTCATTCGAGTCCACCAATAAGCTTGCTTGAGGTCCTGATACATCTTCGTGCTCCCAGGGTGGATGGAGAGGAGAGAATTGTGAGCCTCGTTCATGATCACTTTACGAAGTTCACCTTTGGGTACAACAATATGATCCTCGAAGAAAAGAGTGTCCTTGTCATCAAGACGGTAGCACTTGTACTTGGACTGGCTCTTGGCAATCCCAATCTTCACCTTTTTCACCATAGCATCAAGAAGCTGGGATTGGCGAATCTGGTCTTCCAAGGTAGGACAAACTTGAAGGTTGGCGAGGAAACCTTGAGGAACAATTTGCAGATTAAGTTTGCGGAAAGCTTCACAAAGCTCGGGTTGATAAGGCTTAAGAATCAGACTGTTGCAGTAAGCTTTCCTGCTCAATGCGTCAGCAATCACATTAGCCTTGCCTGGAGTATACTCGATACTCGAATTATACTCTTGAATCATTTCGACCCATCGAGTTTGCTTGAGGTTGAGATTAGGCTGAGTGAAGATGTACTTGAGACTCTTGTGATCAGTGAAAATGTCCACTTTTCTTCCCAATAGAAGATGTCTCCAAGTCAAAAGAGCATGCACAACTGCCGCCAACTCGAGATCATGAGTGGGGTAGTTCTTCTCATTAGGCTTCAACTGGCGAGATGTATAAGCAACAACTTTCTTCTCTTGCATCAATACTGCGCCAAGACCTTGGAGAGAGGCATCACAAAAGACCTCGTACGGCTTGGATTCATCTGGCGGAGTCAGAACTGGAGCAGTGATCAATGTCTCTTTCAAAGTGTTGAAAGCAATATCACACTCCGGAGACCAAACGTACTTGACGTGCTTCTGAAGAAGATTAGAGAGAGGCTTCGCGATCTTAGAGAAGTTTTCAACGAATCTTCGGCAATAGCTTGCGAGACCGAGGAAGCTACAGAGTTGCTTCACGTTCTGAGGAGGTTCCCAATTCACAATTGCAGACACCTTCTCAGGATTCACGGCAATGCCCTTGGCAGAGATGATATGACCAAGATAAAGAACCTCATCGAGCCAAAATTCACACTTGGAGAACTTGGCATAGAACTGATGTTCTCTGAGCTTATTAAGAACCAAAAGCAAGTGCTTGGCATGATCTTCCTTGTTCTTCGAGAAAACCATAATATCGTCGAGGTAGACCAAAACGAAGTCATTGGTTTAGGCGTTGAAGATGAAGTTCATCATGCGAGAGAACGTCGGAGGAGCGTTGGCGAGACCAAAAGACATGACAGTGTATTCATATGAACCAAAACTTGTTCTGAAAGCCGTCTTGGGAATTTCTTGCTCACAGATTCGAATCTGATGATAACCCATACAGAGATCAAGCTTGGAGAATACTCGAGCACCTTTTAGTTGTTCGAACAGCTCATTGATGTTGGGAAGTGGATATTTGTTCTTGATAGTCTTCTTGTTCACTGGACGATAATCAACACAAAGTCGGTCCGTTCCATCCTTCTTCTTCACAAAAAGAACACCACAACCCCATGGAGAAGAACTAGGCCAGATGAGACCCATTTTCTCTTGAATATCGAGTTGCTTCTTCAGCTCCTTCAACTCTTCAGGTCCGAGCTTGTAAGGACGTTTGCACACAGGTTCCATGCCAGGCTCAAGATCAATAATGAATTCAACAGGCCGGTGCGGAGGCATTCCTAGAAGCTCTTCTGGAAAAACGTCTTGATATTCACAAACGGCTGGAATTTGTGACATAGCGTCCAATTCACCCTTCTCATTGAGAGAAAACAGACGGATAGTATTATCCCGAGCGGCAAAGACAATTACATCCTCAGACGAATGAGTCAATTGAATCTGCCTGGCTGCACAATCAAGCTGAGCCTTGTGCTTAGAAAGCCAATCCATCCCGAGAATAAGATCAATATCCGAGTTACCAAGAACCATTGGGGAAGCCAAGAACTTGTAGTCACCCAAAGTGATAGAAACATCTGGAACGATGGAGTTAGCCTGCATGCGCTTATCGGGAGAGACAACTGCTAAAGGACTAGGCAAAACTTGTGAAACCAAATCATGCCTATTTTTAAACGGTCTCGAGATCAAGCAATGCGATGCACCAGTGTCAAAAAGAACTTTTGCAGGAATATCATTAACAGGAAGGTTACCCATGATGACATCTAGTGAGTCCTCTGCCTGAGCTGCATTCAACAAGTTGACCTTGGCGGACTTGGGGTTATGCTTGACCACAGCTGTACTTGTTGATCTGACAGGAGGAGGAGGAGGAAGACGCCTCTGGTTGAAACACTTGTTGGCATAGTGACCCTTCTGTTGGCACTTGTTGCACGTGACCTCTGAAAGCGGACGATGATACAGAGGACTTGATCTTGGAGCTTGAGACGAAGTCTTGTTCTGAAAGCCAGGGTTGGGTGGGTGGGAAGAACCACTGCCACCTTTGCTCTTCTGCTGATACGGCTGACAGAACGGAGGAGGAGGAAGCCAATACTTCTGTTGCTTGGCCACTTGAGTAGAGGAAGAAGGAGTAACATCTCTGACTCGCTTCTTGGAAGCATCGCACCTCAACTGAGCAGCCTCTTGCTTCAGTGCCATGTTGTAGAACTCAACGTATCTCAAGGGCTCAAAGAGAACAAGAGCTAGCTGGATTTCTTCTCTGAGACCACCCTTGAACTGGTATATCATGCTCTTCTCATCAGGGACGTCCTGCTTGGCAAAGCGGGTGAGCTTCTGGAACAACTTGTTGTAGTCCTAGACAGACAAAGAGCCTTGCTTCAGATTGCGGAATTCCTCACGCTTGCTTTCAACCACGCTCTGGGGAATATGATGAGCTCGGAAATCTCAACGGAAATCATCCCAAGTGATAACACATCCACCTCGGGAATCCTTGTACTGCTGGAACCATTCTGCAGCTTGATCTTTGAGTTGGAAGGAAGCGAACTTGACAAAGTCCTCAGGCCTAATGTTACTGCACTCGAAATGCTTACACAGATCCACAAGCCAATCGTCAGCATCGGTTGCCTCAACACAATTGCTGAAAGTCTTTGGCCCGTTAGCAAGGAACTGGTTGAGTGTAGCAAAGTGATTCTGATTGCTGCCTTGATTCCCTTGGTTGCCTTGATTGCGCTCTTGAATAATTTGCATGATCAGCTGTGTGTTTGCATTGGTTGCGGCCATCATAGCTTGCCATGCCTCTGGAGGAGGTGGAGGTGGTGGCGGATCAGGATTCGGAGTCGTGCGCGTTGGAGGAGCCATCCTGAAGAGGTTGACCACCATTAGCACATTGACAGACAAATAATGAAGCTGAATCCAATGGAATGAAAATTGCAACATATAGTCTTCACGTCCGAACAAAATGAACGAATGCATTCCTCTTGGAATGGTCACATATCCATAAATTGAGAAGCCACGTAGAATTAAGGTAGAGAAATAAATCAACAAGGTACGGATCAAGAACGAATAATCGGTAAGAAATCCCAATCTCAAACCAAATATCCATGCAAGAAGAACTAGAGCTACTAGAATTCCCACCTATGAAATTCCCGAACCTTTCCGGTTATGCAATCAGGTGTTGGGGATACAGGGGAAGCATAATATCTCACCCAAATCTAGCAAATCCTACATCCAGGTGTATCCATCCTTCAACACATAACCAAGAAACCTTCGGAAACCATCTACCTCAACCTTCGAAAAGCATCCGTTATACAAGTTATGGCGATACTCCCGAACTCCCGCCCCAGTACTGGGTGGCGTCGAGGTTATCTCACCAACGAACTGCATAAAATAGATTTTTGATGTCGGCGTACTAGACTTAGGTATTCCAGAACTGCAACGATAAAATTATGATGACAACACCTTAGAGCTTAACTGCCCGGGACACTTCCACTAAACCCCTGACAGGAGGCACCAAGACAATGTTCTCATCATAAAACCATCGGAACGATTCCAAGATACCCGCATGATCCTAAATTTTTTTTAGTGAAATTTGAGAAGAGAAGAGTCAAAACTCTACGTCAGGATGCCTTACCAGAGTGATGAGGAGACTGGGAAGTAAAAAGAATTCCTAAACTCTCCGATATATAATTCCTAAATGACTCAAAACATTTTTTCTAGACACAACTCGGCCGCTAAAAATGATCAAGCAATGGGGCTCCTAAGGTCAGGGAAGGCTCTGATTACCAACTTGTAACACCCTCCATGCGACTATATCTCCCACGTGTCGAGGCACGACTTAGAGGCATAATCGCATTGAAGGCATATGTCGCAAGTTAGGCAATCTTCACAACATCCCATGTAATATAAATAATAAAGGGGAGATAACATAGTTGGCTTACACTCGCCACGTCAATCAAGTACATAAATAAAATTACATCATCCAAACACTCATGGCCCGACTACGGCACCAAAATAAAAGAGAACCCAACATGCGACAACGGTCCCGTTCACCCCCAACTGGGCACCACTACTGATCATCGGGAAAGGAAACATAGTAACGTTCTGAGTCTTCGTCGAACTCCCACTTGAGCTCGTACGCGTCTCCTGGAGCGGAATCTTCAGGCCCTGCATCTGGTGTAATAGTAATCTATGAGCCACAAGGACTCAGAAATCTCGCACCCTCGCGATCAAGACTATTTAAGCTTATAGGTAAGGCAAGGTAAATATAGATGGAGCTGCAGCAAATGACTAGCATATATGGTGGCTAACTTATTCGCAAAAGAGAGCGAGAAGAGGAGGCAAAGCGCGAGCGAGAAACTAGAGAACAACCTGCGCAAACATTACTCCAACACCGTGTCCACTTTCCGGACTCCGCCGAGAAGAGGCCATCACGGTAACACACTCAGTTGATTCATTTTAATTAAGTTAAGGTTCAAGTTATCTACAACCGGACATTAACAAATTCCCATGTGCCCATAACCGCGGGACGGCTTTCGAAAGTTCAAATCCCTGCTGGGGAGTCCCAACTTAGCCCATGACAAGCTCTCATGGTCAACAAAGGAATAGACCTCCTCCCAAGATGTTCCGATCAGACTCGGTATCTCGGTAATTCAAGACACTTCGACAGGTTAAAACAAGACCAGCAACACCGCCCGAATGTGCCGACAAATCCCGATAGGAGCTGCACATATCTCTTTCTCAGGGCACACTCAGATTGTCCTAGGTACGGGTAGGCCAGCCTAGAGTTTCCCCTGGTGGCCACTGGTAGCTGACAAGTGGACCAACACTCAGAGGAGCACTGGCCCGGGAGGGTTAAAATAATGATGACCCTTGAGTCTGCAGAACCCAAGGGAAAGAAAAGGCTAGGTGGCAGATGGTAAAACCAAGCTTGGGCGTTGCTGGAAAAGCTTTAATCAAGGCGAAATATCAAGGGGTTCCCATTAGAACCCAACCGCGTAAGGAACGCAAAAATCCTGGAACATAACACCGATATGACGGAAACTAGGGCGGCAAGAGTGGAACAAGACACTAGGCGAGAGGCCGAGCCTTCCACCCTTTACCAAGTATATAGATGCATTAAGATAACATAGCAATATAATGATATCCCAACAAGTAAATAAATGTTCCAACAAGGAACGGCCTTCAATCTTCACCTGCAACTAGCAACGCTATAAGAGGGGCTAAGCAAAGCGATAACATAGCCAATCAACGGTTTGCTAGGACAAGGTGGGTTAGAGGTTTGACATGGCAAAATGGGAGGCTTGCAAGCAAGTGGTAGGCATCATAGCATTGGCATAGCAAAAGAGAGAGCAAACTAGCATAGCAAAGATAGTAGTGATTTCAAAGGTATGATCATCTTGCCTGCACGGTTGTCAGAGTTGACTGGATCCTCAAAAGCAAACTCAATGGGCTCCTCGTTAGCAAACTCGTCTTCCGTCTCTACTCAAACAAGACAAACAAGCAACAAGGATACAATCAACCACGTGCAAGGATCAAGCGATATGATGCAATGATGATATGCTATGCGGGATGCGATGCGGGATGCAAAACGCAAGATATGACAGGAAATACATGAACCTGGACTCAACATGGAAATCCAAGTGAGCCACTGGAAAGATGAGATGAAATCGCTTGAAAATGATATAAAGAACACCGGAATCGGAGTTACGGTTTGGAAATGGCAAGCGATTCAAAAATGACACCGGTCTACGATTTACAGCAAGTAGGGATCTAAATGCAATGAGATGAACATGCTACAGCACCCAAACATGACAAAAAAATACATGGCAGGGATGCACACAAGATGCTTAACAAAAGTCTAGCACTGTGCTACGGCCAATTCATCCATTAACAGGTTCAAACAAGCATGGCAAAAATGCATATGACAAACAGATCTCAGACTTAGTGAAATTAACACTTGTTTGGAATTTCAGATCAGGTAGCCCTCTTTGGAGCATGAAAACTACATACTACAGGATCTGAACATGGCAAAGTAAAGCATGTCATGGAGCTACTCAAAGAGCTTAACAAAAGTCCCTTAGTGACCTTGAGCCAAAAGGGATCAGAAAATACAATTGCAAGCACGTGAACATAGCAAAAACATAATCAGTTTTCAGACTTAGTGACAACTGGCACATGCTGAAATATAACCCAAGTAGGCATGTTTACGAGCTCGATGCACTCACTACAGTGCAAGTCATGGCAAGACAAGCATACACCCATCAAGAAGGCACAAAATGCAAGCTAGACATGGCAAGAACAATGGCATAGCAAGCACGGATCAACTACAACAACATCGGCAAAATTGCAAACAAGTTGACAATCTGCCCAGATTCACGAAGTAGCAAAAGTAGAGCTCGATTGACTCAAGCTAGGGTGCTCCATAAATGCAAACAAAGACATGGATGGATAGATCACTACAATATCAACAAAACATCCGTACTGATCATCCTCAAAAGAGGCACGGATCACTAGGAAACAATAAGAACATATGGCATCATGAGATAAACAGCTCCAGGACTTAGTGAAATCACTAAGTCCCTGAAAACAGAATTATCAAGTGCACCACTTTGCAAGCTTGCACAAGTCACTACACACATCACAAAAATACATGGGTTGCACCTCTGGAAAGATGGCAAAACCCTTAACAAAACATATGTAGAACTCATGGGCATAGCATGCACACATTAATCATGGCAAAAATGACAAAAGTGCTAAACAGAGTAGCAGATCTGACAATTAACTCAAGTATCCTTCTTCTAACAGCATTTCGGGCATCAAGATGAGCTCAAATGAAAATGATGCAATGGAATGAAATGATGTACTCTCTGAGATGAACATTTTGATATGCTATATCCATGAATCGGAGCTACGGATGCAAAGTTACGGGGCTACGAACATGTGCATATGGACTGAGAATATCAGGGACTTAGTAAAAAACAACCCCAGATCTAGGGTTTGACCGGCGCGGAATCCGAGGCGGGGCCGGCGCGCACTATTCACGCCGGGGTTCGTCGCCGACGTCGCCGGAGTGGAGAGGAGAGGCCGGGCCGGGGCCGGTGGAGGCGGCTGCTGGGCGAGGCGG
>NC_041392.1:244013495-244083637 GCF_002162155.2 Triticum dicoccoides | reverse complement strand
CCTGGCGGGCCGCGGCGGCGGGGACGGCGGCTGTGGCCACGTGCCGGCGCGGGAGAGGCTGGGCGCGGCGGAGTGGACGCGTTCGGTCCGTTCGGGACACGTCCGGCGGCGGCGGTGGATGGATCTAGGGTTAGGGGGAAGAGTGGAACCGCGAATTTGAAGGAGGGGGTCTATATATAGGCATAGAGGGAGCTAGGAGAGTCCAAATGAGGTGCGGTTTTCGGCCACGCGATCGTGATCGAACGATCTAGATGATGGAGCAGAGTTAGGTGGGTTTTGGGCCAAATTGGGGGGGTGTCAGGCTGCAACACACACGAGGCCTTTTCGGTCCCTCGGTTAACCGTTGGAGTATCGAATGAAGTCCAAATGATACGAAACTTGACAGGCGGTCTACCGGTAGTAAACCAAGGCCGCTTGGCAAGTCTCAGTCCAATCTGGAAATGTTTAATCCCCACACACGAAAGAAGGCTAGAAATGACCACCGGAGGGGAACGAAGCGCCGGAATGCAAAACGGACAACGGGAAAAATGCTCGAATGCCTGAGACGAGCACGTATGCAAATGCAATGCCCATGATGACATGATATGAGATGCATGACAACAATAACAACACACGGAGACAAAACCCGAACCCGAGGAAATAAATATAACTTAACGCCGGAAACGGCAAGAGTTGGAGTACAAATAGGGAAAGTTATATCCGGGGTGTTACACCCTCGCCGTTCACATCGTCTCACGGGGCGGCTGTTTGCCACCGAGGAATAGGAGGGGGCTGCCCCCCCAGCCCACTAGTTGGGCAGGTTGTGAATTGTCAGGAGGAGCTTAGGGTTGTCAGTATTTGTAGGTTGTGAATTGTGCTTTGTGTTGTGTATTTTGAGAGTACTTTCAGATATGAATGTCTTTTGAATTTCAGTTTTGCAGTATTGAGCATATGAATTATTTTATGAATTCTAGAGATCTATTTTTAGCACTTAAAAAATGTAGTTTCATAGGAGTATAAAAGTGCAGACAATGTGATTCTTAGATAAGAAACTGCAAGTTCAGTTTCAGATAAGAAACTGCAACTTTCAGAGGCAGCGCATTTATATTAACATGGCCTTTTCAAACAGGGTTAACATCATGTTGGAAGTTTTATTCATGGCCGAAAATGGAACTACCAGCCAGTTAACATCATGCTGATCAACATTCATGCATAGCACATCTTCATATGATGCACAGCCAAAATGCCCACACAATGTCGAGTGCGCGAAACACAGAGAAAATGAGGGACGAAGTTTTGGCAAGTGTTGGACGTGGTTTTGGGCTGCCCTGTCTAGGCTTTCATTTTTAACATGTGCAGCCCACGACCTCGGATGGGAGGTCCATAGGCCTGTTTGTATTTTCTTAGGGCCGTCATGTATCGACCGGCCTATGGACCTCCCATCCGAGGTTTTATTTTTGGCAGCCCAATTTATGTATTTTTTTGAAGAAAACGCAGAGGTCTGTTCTATTTTTCTATATAAGAATAGGAACGCCAGGTCCAACTTATGTTTCCCTTCTAACTATATTATATATATTTAAATTATTTCATATGTTATTATATATTATTTTTATTGTCATCATATATTTAACAGATACTTACATATGTAAGAAAACAATATCCCACATCTTATTAACTTATAAAAATAATTTATTAACAAATAAAATCCTGGATTGTTTTGGCACGAAAATCCTAGTGATTGTGTACAAAAGCTTGGTAAGATTTAAGGACGAATGTAATAATATCACTTATTATTTAAATATATTTATAACAAAATGCTCAGCCCCTTTTTATTTTTTGATAACATTGCTGGCCCAACCCAACATTACAATTCGAATCAGCCCAGCAAAATCGTGTATTTCAAGAAAGTGCAAATGGCCTGTAATTTTTTAGGAAATAAAATAAATGGGCCGCATGGACACTACATTATTTGTTCACCCAGCCCAACTAATGGATGTAATTCAAAAAAAAGATCAAATTGACTGTAAATTCTACCGCGCAAAAAAAGACTGTAAGTTCTGAAAAATGGGTTGAATACGTGCCACATTTTTGGAGGCTGAAATGTGGGCCAATAGGTCGGAGCCAACGCAAGTCGTTGTCAATTTAGTCAACAAATGATTCTGAAATGTTAGCCGTTGGATTTACATCCAACGACTGGCATCCATCTTCAATCTATCGTCTTCTTCCTCCAGCGCCGCCGGGACCACCTCCCGCCTCCTGCTGGTAGCAGCTCTGCTTAGCACGCTTTGCTATGAAGCGCTACTCCATTGTTGGCCAGGACATCCCTCCACCCCTCCACATCTCCTGTTCTTCTTCATCGACTGCCAAACCACACCGCACTAGAACCAGTTAACCCTCGTACACCTCTCCGTCTGCGACTCTACTCCCGCGTCTTCCCATCTCCGCTCATTGCTGTCCAGGGCCTCGCCGTCGTCCACCACCTTGGTCAACATGGTCAACGAATGACACCATCGGAAGTAGACTGTGCGTGGAGAGGCTGACATCTGGGTCCACAGCCGCACACAAGGAAATGCCTCCTTATTACGCGCAAAATAATGATTCCTCCACCTGACATCTGGGACCCATCGGAAGGGCCTTTGTATTTCGTGAAAATAACGTGCCCCCCGCTGACATGTCGGACCCACCAGCCATCTTCGCACGCAAGGAAGTGCCTCCTTATTACGCACAAAAAAATGAATATTCCCCCTGCCAGCTGGAACCCAGCATAGTGGGAGGCTGACTTGTGGGCCTACCAAGTTGACGGGGACGGAGGGCTTTGTCAACTTAGTCAATATGAACGACTCTAGCTCTTGTGACCGTACGATGTTCATCCAACGGCCGTAGTGCTTCTTCAACCTCTGGTCTTCTTGCTCCAGCCGCCCCAACCAGTGCCGGTCGTGCCGCGTGCTCCTGCCTCCCGTGGCCGGCTGTGATGCCACGGAGGCCTCACCGCCCCCTACTACTCCCACCGCTGGTTAGGCCATCCCTCTACTCACCCACACCTCCTGTTATTCTACGGCGATAGCAGCCTCACACCGCAACCGAACCAGTGAACCCTAGTACTGCTCTTCGCGTGGGCATCCACTGCTGCGTCTTCCCTGGCTCCGAGTCGTCCCCTTCCTAGTCCTCGCCCGTGTCCACCGCCGTGGTGCTCTCGGCGCTGCATGGTCAACGTGGTCAAGGAACGACTTCCATCGGGCGTGGACTGTACGTGGAGAGGCTGACAGTTGGGTCCACGGCCGCAGCAAGGAAGTGCCTCCTTATTACGTGCAAAATAATGATTCCTCCACCTCACAGCGGGGACCCACCGGACGGGCCACCGTATTTCACGAAAAAAATGTTTCCCCCTGACTACTGGGACCCACCAGCTACATCTTCGCATGCAAGGAAGTGAGTCCAGGCAAAAAAAGACGATTCGCCCCCTAACTGCTGGGACCCACCAGCTACATCTTCGCACGCAAGGAAGTGCTTCCGGGCAAAAAAATGATTCGCCCCCCTGACTGCTGGGACCCACCAGCTACATCTTCGCATGCAAGGATGTGCCTGACAGTCGGGACCCACCTGGTCGAAGCGTACATAGCGTTGTCATTCTGGTCGTGAACGTGTACGTACATATATACTGGTGGATGTAGAGGCGCACACGTGTCGTAGTAGAGGCGCGTACATGTCGTAGTAGAGGCGCGCACGTAGGATGTACACATACGTACAGCGGCCAGGGTGCAAGAAAGAAAATACGGCCACATATGTGTACATACGGGCGGGGTCTCGAACGCCTACTCGCGCATACATACGGTCAGGGCTCGTTTACATGGCTGGGTCGGAACGGAGAAACAGCGTCGTCGTCGTGTTCATGGGGAGGCACCGGAATGCGTCGTGTTCATGGGGAGGCAACGAAATGCTTCGTGTTCATCGGGAGGCAACGGAACACATGGGAGCCAACCGACTGGGTCGGAACGAAATGCGTGGTCGTGTTCATCGGGAGGGCTTGGACGGAACAGGCGATGGAAACGAGGCCTAGCATACCGCACAACAGAGGAAACATACCTCCTATGTTCGGAACGGGGGTCCTGTTGATCGGGAGGGGTGTGGCATACCGCAAAACGGACGAAACGGACCTCCTATGGTTGAAACGGGGGTCCTGTTGATCGGGAGGGGTGTGGCGTACCACAAAACAGAGGAAACAGACTTGTGTTGGAGCGCTACGGTCGAAACGGGGGTCCTGTTCATCGGGAGGGGTGTGGCGTACCACAAAACGGGACTCCACGGGATACTGTTCATCTCCACCGTCGACCTCCTCCAGCCTCCACGGGCTACCGTCGACCTCCTCCAGCCTCCACGGGCTCCTGTTCATCCAGCCTCCACCGCGCGCTACTCCACCGGCTACTATTCAACCACCCCTCCACGGGAACCCCTCCACCGTCTACTGTTCATCCAGCCCTCCACACCACGGGGTCATGTTCAACCACCCCTCCACGGGCACCCCTCCATCATCTACTGTTCATCCAGCCCTCCACCACACCACGGGGTCTTGTTCATCCAGAGGCAATGCCACCGCTCACTTTTCATCCAAACCCTCCCCCCCCACAACGCTCACTGTTCATCCTAGAGGCATCATCGATCGGCTTCGGTTAGCAGCAGTTGCGAAGGAATCGCTCGATCGGGTTCAGTTAACAGCCATCGATCGATCGCTCGGGTTCAGTAACGCGTAGCCTACAGTGCAATCGCTCGGGTTCAGTTAGAGCCCAATGCCTCACTCGGGTTCAGTTAGAGCCAACGCCTCGCACACACGCACGTATGTGTACGAGAGAAATGCGCATCGCTCGGCCCCGACCTCCCACCGTAACCGGGAACTCCCTGAAATTTTCCTCCCCCTCGCTTCTACCACGGTTTTTTCCATCATGGACGGCCCAAAGAATGTCATGCAGTTGCGTCTCCGGCCTGCCCAGGACGAAAAGCCCATTTTCTGTCATGATCTTTTGTCATAGAAGTAGGAGCCCACCACATCTATGATGATACCGGGTTTTGTCACAATTATCGTCATAGAAGTGTCATATGTATGACAGAAATTTTTTCCGTTCATCCCAAAATGTCACGGATGTGTCTTTTTTGTAGTGGGTATTGGGAGGTGCATAGGGTTTTTGGTACTTACGAGGCAGCCCGAGGCTTGGTCCGGGGCATCCGCTCCGGACTGCTATTGACATCCCATCTGGAGTTATCCGCAAGGGAGCCCTTCCCCCTCTTGGGCGCCTTCGCCTCCAGATTCATGGAGGCCCCCCTTTTCTTCCTGCCCCCCTAAGGAGGGGAGCCGCCTTCTTCCTCCTCCTCGCCGTCGTCTTCGATGGCCGAAGAGTCAGTCTCGTCTTCGGACGACATGTCTGAAGCACCCTTTCGGCGAAGGCCACTCCTGGTCCCTTTGACCGTCGTCTTGGCCTTCTTCTCTGGCACATCATAAGGCACCTGAAATAGCATCTTCGTCGGGAGTGGGGTTTCCTCATCTTCGGGTAGCGGAGCTGGACAATTAATCCACCCCGCTATGTCGGTCCAGGCCTAAAAGAAATTGATAGGAAGGCTTAGAATCCTTCCTCAAAATATGCCAGTAAAAGCTATGCCTTGAAAACATGAAAAAGCTTACCGAATTAGCCTGGCGCTTTAAGCTAAGCCCATGATCCTTGGTCGTAGGTGGAGGTGTCTCGCCGACCTTGAAGAGCACTTTCCAGATGTCTTGGTGCGTCGTGCCAAAGAGCTCTAGCAGCGTCTGGTGCTTGGTCGGATCGAACTCCCACAAATAGCAGGTCC
This sequence comes from Triticum dicoccoides, assembly GCF_002162155.2. Taxonomy (NCBI): domain Eukaryota; kingdom Viridiplantae; phylum Streptophyta; class Magnoliopsida; order Poales; family Poaceae; genus Triticum; species Triticum dicoccoides. The sequence goes on along the minus strand of NC_041392.1, from coordinate 244,077,823 downwards.
GGCATTGGCACGGAAGGATTCGGCGGATGAGAATAACCTGGATCACATTGACAAGCTTGATCTTCTTGGTTATTATGTTCTGGACGCACGTCTGGAGCCCAGTCAGCTCGTTCGAAGATCCCAAGGTCAGGCCCTTCTCTTGTCAGGAGGTGAGATGCATCGGAACTCCAGATCAGAATTCGGGGGCCGCCGCCCAGTTGGTATCGCGCGGCTCAGTGATGTAGAACCACCCCGATTGCCATCCTTTCATTGTCTCCACAAAGGATCCTTCGAGCCAGGTGATATTGGGCATCTTGCCCACCATGGCACCTCCGCACTCTACTTGTTGGCCGCTCACCACCTTCGGCTTCGCGTTGAAGGTCTTCAGCCATAGGCCGAAGTGAGGTGGGACGCAGAGAAAGGCCTCACACATGACTATAAATGCTGAGATATTGAGGATGAAGTTGGGGGCTAGATCATGGAAGTCCAGCCCGTAGTAAAACATTAGCCCGCAGACAAATGGCTGGAGAGGGAATCCCAGCCCGAAATGCGCGAGGAACACCACCCTCTCATGAGGCTCGGGGGTAGGGACGATCTGTCCCTTGGCCAGGAGTCGGTGAACGATCTCCTAGGCCATGTATCCGCCCTCTCGGAGCTCCTTGATATCCTTCTTCTTAACGGAGGAGGCCATCCACTTGCCCCCAGCTCTAGATCCGGACATGGTTGGAGTGCTTTCTCGGGCAGAGAAAGCTAGAACTTGGGCGCTGGAGCTCAAGAATGGATGGGCAGAGGAAGGAGAAGGCGTGGGTGAATAAGGACGAATCCTTATCCCCTTATAAAGGCCGCGAATGTCAAACACCCCCCACTCGCCGTAAAACTCGCCTATTACCAAGGCTGTGTAAACAGCACGGTTGGGTTACCCATACCCATATTGATGAGAATCCCGCAATAAGGGGACATGATCTCTGCTTCAACAAGACATGCCAATGGCAACCGCATCTCGAAACATGGAGCGGCAGACGAAAACGGTTCGAGATTATGACCGGACAGACGTGATATCATGTTACAAAAAGTTGTCAGTAGATTGGATTCGTGAAATATTATATTCTCTCTACGGTTGTGTAGGGTGTGTGTTACAGTTCCGAACACATCGATACGTCCGAAGACTATTTCAGGTACAGTTCGGAAGGAGGAACCCGCCTTGCAATGCCGAAGACAGATCTACGTGCCGGATACTTTGTCATTGAAGCCAGGTTCAGGGGCTACTGAGGGAGTCCTAGTCTAAGGGGTCCTCGGGCGTCCGGCCTGTTAGCCATGGGATGGACTGATGGGCTGAGAAGATACGAAGACCGAAGACTGCAACGTGTCCGGATGGGACTCTCCTTGGCGTGGAAGGCAAGCTTGGTGACCGAATATGCAAATTCCTTTCCTTTTTAACAGACCATGTGTAACCCTAGATCCTCCCGGTGTCTATATAAACCGGAGGACTTAGTCTGGAAAGGCATATACTCATTACCATAGTCATGCAGGCTAGACTTCTAGAGTTTAGCCATTACGATCTCGTGGTAGATCAACTCTTGTAATACTCATATCCATCAAGATCAATCAAGAAGGAAGTAGGGTATTACCTCCATAGAGAGGGCCCGAACCAGGGTAAACATCGTGTCCCCTGTCTCCTGTTACCATCAACCTTAGATGCACAGTTCGGGACCCCCTACCCGAGATCTGCCAGTTTTGACAGCGACAATGACCCTACTCGCTGGCGCCCAGACGACGGAAGCCTCGCCTTGTGCAAGTTGATGCCCCTTGATAATGATATGTGTGATGCTAAGATGCCATCGCTTAAGGATAAGGCCTGGGTAGACGCAAATGGCGATTGGGTTGTTTATATTGGGCACAACTGCGAGTGGGAACTTGTGAATGTGTACACTCATCACCGAGTTCCACTTCCAAAAATCTTAGACTGCCCAGAGGTTGAGCACCTCAGTATTCTACGTACGTTCAAATACGATCATGGTGACGGTCGTCTATGGAAGATAGCAATTTGTCGAGTTCCCAACCGCTCTTGGTATTACACGAACTATGAAGTTGTTGCTATCTTTGACAAGCCTGTTGCCATCCTTACTCCCACGCCTCGATGGGTATTGCTCAAAAATCAATTTCTGTACACGGATGAGTACTGTGATGCAATTCAATACGAGGGTCTTGTGTTTGATGCCACCACTCGTGGCACTATTTTTGCATGGAATCCGGATGCTTTCGGTACGCTTGTCTTCCACCGTAATTATAATTGTTTCATCCACATGCATGCGCGTTAGCTAGTTTCCCTTTACTAATTAACCTTCTTGTGTTTCCAAGGTCCTGTGAACATTCCACCACCTATACTTGAAATTTTTTAAAACCAAGGGGGATATGACGATGATGATGATCACGAGCATGAGGACCCATATACTCAGTGGTGCCTGGCAACTTATTCCGATGGATCACCTCTTCTTGTCTGTATATAGGGCACTGCTGATGTTACTAAGGAAGCAGGTGTTGTCTCCCATGGTCGCACTCTCCGAACCTATTCCAACATCCATTGCAGGGTATTTAGGATGGATACTAGTGTGCTAGAGCCAACACCTTCTCCCTTGTTTAGTATTGATACTCTTGGAGGAAACTCGCTCTTCTTTGGACAAAACTATCCAATGATGGTGAAAGGCGATCCAGCTGCTATTGACACAATGTTACTACCATTTATGTGAAGCAACTATATCTATACCTTGGACATTTCTATGGTTCCCTACCGTGGCTATCACAATATGCGTCCTGATATAGGCCGCTTCAACGTGGATGATCAATCCTGCATTGGTCTCAAGATTGACAATAGCTGGCCCTTCCCAGAGGCTTACCTATGGTTCAAAGCAAGTGTTTCCAACGTGGAGGATTGGTTGAGCGGAAGTTCATTTCATTGCTTGTTATTTGTTGTGTGATGAAAACTTTAGTATTTACTAGAATGTTTTGGTGGAACTAATCTATAATCCAACATGTATCCTCGCTGTCATTGTGTCTTGATGACTTGTTGTATGTACTGAATGGTACATTTGCATATGCATGTCATAAACTTAATTAATGAATGGTTTTCGACTCACTTCTTAGAGTGTGAGTACCATAGTAGTATAGCCAGCATCCGTTTATATGAAGTCGCCATATCACATAGAGCCAACCAATATTGGAGTATGCTAGCACAATAGTTAGTTCTACTTAGATCAGCTAGAGCTAGGTGTCACACGGAGGCCGAGAAATATGGTGATAGCGTGACTGCGTGAGGTGGGCTTGTACGTAGTATGATGTAGGCATAGGGCTTGGCGTGTTTCCTACTCTTCCAGTCTAAATGCGGAGAAGATTTGGTCGAGTTCTTCCTCCTTTTGCCGACATGTGGGACATCCAACATCCAGGTCATATCATGAAAGAAAATGGAGTGCTAGTTGAAGCCATGTGATGTGCATCTTGGGTTAAACTGTAAATAGAATCTTACTCTTGAGTAACTCCAAAAGCGGCCACCGAAGATCTTTATTGGATTTGTTTTTCATCACCAGCACGTCGAGGTGAAAGATGTGCAGGTTCAATGGGTCCTCTTGCGTTTTCACTGACATGTGGCATCACATGTCAGCAAATAGATGATGGGCTCCGTGCATCTGCTGGCTAGCTGAGAAGAGAGATAGAGGAGGGCTGAGCACTGACTCCTCGAAATTTGTTCTACGTAACCAACACCTCGATATAGGCTCGATATAGTCAGGTGACATGGGCCATAAGTAGCATTCACGTCTAGCAGTACGACACACGCCACCCACATGAGTCCCATCTGACACCAATTTTCTTGGAGTCCATGCTACAACCATCTCTTCTCCCTCCCGTTTTCTTGGCCATCGCGCGGTGGGCAGGGTGGGGGTTTGCCGATAGTCGGTTTGCTCAACTGCGGTCCCACTCGTAAGTGAAAATGCAACACAACACGCATTCCCCCTTGAGTGGCGTGCCAGACCAACCGTGTGGGGTGCGACGCGAACACGACAGGCTTTTCCTTTTGAATTTGTAACTTGTAAAATTTGGTTCTGCTCCATGGCGTGACCGATAGATAGAAATAACGATTTTCCCTAGAGTAATGAGAAGTTTGGTTCTGGCGCGGTTCATGCATGGAGTATGTACGAAAATTATGAAGTAGATGCAAAAGGTATGATAATTACTAGTACTACCATATACTACTACGTGGATTTGGCGGAAAGATAAATATACATACAGATCTGTCAACAACATCCTCATGCCCTAGTGCGCCGGGTCACCAACCGACGTGTGAGGAGTAGCGGCGTTGACGGCGAGCTCAACGTGCTTCTGAACAATGCCGTCCAAGGTTGCCCTACGGTCCAAGAAGGCCAGTGACCTATCGTCCTCCTGTGGCACGTAGTAGTCCTTGTGGAAAATTTGCGCATATATGTGGGTGATTATATCAATGGTGTCTTGCTTCGCCAGGCGCTACGCGGCGAGCGAGACCTCCAGGTGGACATTCTCCAGCGCGACGGCGGGCAGTCGCTGGGCCACCAGTGCATCGAAGAAGTTGTCACCATAGAGGCCGTTGAGGGTGGCGGGCATCGCAGAGCCAGGGTGCGTGGGCTGGAGGCGTATGTCAAGGTCGTCCACGAGATTCTTGACGATGATGAGCTTGTTGAGTAAGTCAACGAGGACCTCATCGAACAAGGAGACGAAGCTGTCGTCCAAGCAGCCTCTCGCCCTGGCGGCCTCAAGCACGACCTGGAGACGTTCCTCGGTGCTGGGCCGCAGGCCGGCATCGTGGACCATCTGGCACAGCTGGCTGATGCTCGCGATCATTGCCTCCATGGGTCTAGCTTCTAGTCAACTGATCTTGCGATTGGAGTGATCACTCTTGCCCTTGGTTAGGGTGCATAGGTGCATAGGATTTCGTAGATTGTACTGGCAGGGAGCCTTTATATGAGAAGTGCAGTCTGCATTGCATTCACGTGTGTGTTGGCCATCTACTCCTTGGCCCTCCCTCCATGGGACTGAGCTCCGGTGCCTTAACTGCACCTGCCTTTGGCTATATGACAGGTGGGCCAGCCACCTATTGGGCCCACCTATCATACACCCAAAGGTAGGTGCAGTAAGTCAATGAAGCTGCGTCCCCCTTCGTGCCGGTGCAGTATAGTCATCTCACCGGACCTCCAGGTGGGGCAAAACGAGAGAACTTTGATGTTTATTGGTTTATTGGTCCCCTTTGCATTTTGCGCCAAGTTTTGACCTTTGATTTAACTAATAAAATGTTAATGCATGTAACCTTACATGTTGTGCTAAGTAGTCTCAAGTCATTGAATGCATATGCACCCCACGTCTCCTATTGGGTGATTTCTTTTATCGTGGCAAAAACAGGGAACGAGGTGGGTAGTTAATGCACTGCGCCTAAAAGTTTTGGGATTATTTGGTTTTCGTAACGTGACTAATGCACCAGTGCAGAGGGGGTACAATAGTAGTCTTTGATTGCAATTTTTTGTTGGTAGCTTACCAAGCTGAGCGCTCGGTGAGTACAATAGTAGTCTGATTGATGAGACTTTAGATTTGAGCCATCTACCGGAAGGAAGAGTGTATAATATCATCAGGAACTATGTTCAAAAATGAATAAAACAATACACCATGTATTAATTTACAGAGGGAGTAGTATATTTTTTGTGACATGCATTACTAGATATTGCTAGTCAAATACTAAATCCAGACGGACGTGGTAGTACTACTAAATCCAGACGGTGGTGCTAGTACTAGTAGTAGTACTACCAATGTAGTACTAGTACGTAGTACTGTACTACCCGTTGGTCAAATTATTACGTGTTGCTCCTCACAGTGAAGTGACAAGACCCTGCACCAGAGATGACACCTGAGTGTAGGCGCCGTGTTCGGCATTCCAAAGTCAGCCTCACCATCTGCAGTCACTATCATCATGGCTGTAGAGCTAGCCTGCTTACAACTAGCCGTGTTCGACATAATTTCCCCCATGAGTATCTATACTCTTTTCTTACACGGAGTACGAGTAAGATGCTCGTGCATTGCACGAAACACCAAGATTGGGCGTGGACGGCGCCGACAGCGGCCATCGCGCCATATTTTTTCATGGGCTTCCAGATGTGGTGGGGAGGAGATAAGGCTGATTGTGAGAGACAAGGAGTTGTTTGTAAATAGGGAACAAGTGCGGGCATCTTTTTGCAAAACTATAGAAGTTTGCTTTGTATGCGTCAGATCAAGATCCGATGGCTATTGGTGAAAGATGGCAGGCACACCATCATCACCAACTCAGGACCTCTTTGATTCGCAGGATTTTGAAAAGACAGGAATAGGACACGGCAATATTACAAGTTGCAAACTAATATTACAAATGTTAGGAGTAATGTTGCACCTACGAAGAGGGAATTACTAGGAAGTTTACGTTAGAACTTTTGTTACTTTAGGTGGATGCAACATTATCATACAAACTAAAATCCACCGCCCTGACAAGTCACTAATGGGCAAATAAATTTTTGACTCTCTGGCCACTTGATGTTTCAAAAAACAAATTCAGCTTCTGCGGAGACTTTGTCATTTAGGCTTAGAAGCTTGTGGTGATCAGCACGCCATTCATTATTGCGCCAGGGAACGCCAAACCTCAATACCTTAAGCACACTTGCCTCCGGAACAAAGAACCTGGCCAACTTAATCTTAGATGTGCTGCCTCGGTAGTCGATCAAATCAATTGCTGTAAGATGGAGATCAAGGCATTTGATGAGATTGTTATAGTGTAGCCCATTTTCACTTTTGGGTCTTTTTTATCTACAAAAGAAGAGAACATATTAGAGCAGCTGGCTGTATAAGATTGTCATGTCATCAAGAGGTACCAATATCATTCGCTCATACAATAGGGTTGGCTGGCTAGTGATATTTTTTCACTCTCTCTCTCTCTCTCCTCTCATTTACCTAGGAGCACGTGAAGATCTTGGGCATTTGTTGCCTTCCACTATGTGGCTGATGCCATATTTCTCAAAAGTATGCCACATAATACGCATCGATGTCAAATCAAAAGATTTTGGCACCGCTCTCGCGATGTGAGAGAGTTGGCACCGCTGTGCACACATACCCACATGTATAAAAAAATCAATCAAACCAACTACACCAGCCTCTCACTCTCCCAAACAAGTGTTTTTTTATTGCCTCAGTCCTCCCCCTCTCGCACGCAAGTGTTTTTCATTGCGTGAGTTAGAGCAAAGTAGGTGATCTAGATTGGGGCACCAGGTGAGCAATGGAAGGGCATCGATGCCAAATGCATCACAAGTGAATTTGGCACGTGTTTTGGCCTACATAGTGGAGGGCCGTTGCAGCTCACTTTTATACTACCTCGTATGTAGTGTAAAATTTTGACCATAGATTTACCTAAGAAAATGCCAATGCATGTCACCAAAAATTATACCATTTGAAATTATGTTCAAATACGAATCCAACGATATAATTTCTAATGACATGCATTAACATTTTGTCAGTTAAATCTATGGTCAAATTTTGATACTACAAAATAGGAAGAGTAAACCAGGACGGAAGTAGTACTTGCTCTTAGGGTAACCATAGAGTTACTAGTCTAAGTTACTTGCCACTATCACTAGCCTAGGCCACTAGTAGTACACCAACAAAATGATGCAGGTGATCACGTGAGAAAAAAATACTAAAAACATTTCTTTTGGTGCAGTGCGTAGATATAGTTCCGAACACTACACTTGTCATCGTAATTTGGGAAAATTACGAAAAAATTGAGCTACGTTGTGATTACCATTTACTAATAGGAAAGAAGTTTCACCTCGACGAGTAGCTTCTCCGTGCATGGAAAGCATGTAAGGAATCCAACAACTTGATCCAGATTGGGGCCGATAGATTTTATTGCCAAGATCTTCGCTGTGCGCATAGATTGGGTCAAGCTTGTGGGAATCATTTTCTGGATGACAGTCGTAAACACATCAAGAAGAAATTTAAAAATGTGAATTTCAAGAAGACGAGAAGAAGATGAGTGTTATACCTGAACGATTACGGATCCAATAAAGAATTCGGAGAATTTGACAGACAAGTACACCAACACTGTAAATTTCGGCGCATCAATGACCCTGATTTTTGTTGGACCTTCTAAATCATATACAAGCAATATCTCAAGGAAAGGTGCTTTCTCAATGACCATAACGTGGAACAGCTGGAGTGATCTCTTCCCAATTGATGTCTTGTTGCGGGGCCATCAAGACACATAAATCCATTGAAGATTCGTTGAGGCACTACAAAAAAGACACATCCGTGACATTTTGGACCGAACGAATATTTTTCCTGTCATGCTTATGACACTTCTATGACGATAATTGTGACAAAACCCGGTATCATCATAGATGTGGTGGACTCCTACTTCTATGACAAAAAGTCATGACAGAAAATGGGCTTTTCGTCCTGGGTGGGCCGGAGACGCAGCTGCATGACATTCTTTGGGCCGTCCATGACGGAAAATATCGGGGAGTTCCCAGTTACGGTGGGTGGTCGGGAGCCGAGCGATGCGCATTTCTCTCATACATGTACGCGCGTGTGTGAGGCATTGGGCTATAACTGAACCCGAGCGATTGCATTGCAGGCTACGCGTTACTGAACCCGAGCGATTGATCGATGGTTGTTAACTAAACCCGATCAAGCGATTCCTTCGCTACTACATCTAACTGAAGCCGATTGAACCTCCCGCCTCTTGATGAACAATGAGCATTGTTGGGGGGGGGGGCTTGGATGAACAGTTCCTGGTGGGGGGTGGATGAACAAGACCCTGTGGTAGTAAAGGTCGTTGCCGCTAGATGAACAGGACCCTGATCGATGGAGCCGATTGGGGGGTGGATGAACAGGACCGCATGGAGGGCTGGATGAACATGACCCCGTGGAGGGCTGGTTGAATAGTAGCCGGTGGAGGGCTGGATGAATAGTAGCCAGTGGAGGGCTGGATGAACAGTAGCCCATGGAGGGGTGGTCGAACAGGACCCAATGGAGAGGACTGGTTGAACAGTAGCCGGTGGAGGAGCGGTGGAGGCTGGATGAACAGGAGCCCCGTGGATGAACAGTCATAGGTGGAGGCCGGAGGAGGTCGACGGTGGATGAAAAGTAGCCCGTGGAGGCTGGAGAAGGTCGACGGTGGAGATGAACAGTATCCCGTGGAGTTCCGTTTTGCGGTACGCCACACCCCTCCCTATGGACAGGACCCCCGTTTCGACCGTAGCGCTCCAACACAAGTCCATTCCTCTGTTTTGCGGTACGCCACACCCCTCCCGATCAACAGGACCCTGTTTTGACCGTAGGAGTTCCAAGAGAAGTTTGTTTCCTCCATTTTGCGGTACGCCAGACCCCTCCCGATGAACATGATCCCGTTTCGACCGTGGCCGGTCAAACACAAGACCGTTTCCTCCGTTTTGCAATACGCCAGGCCTCGTTTCCATCGGCTATTCCGTCCAAGCCAGTTGGCTCCCGATGAACACGACGTATTCCACTACCTCCCGATGAACACGACATATTCCGTTGCATCCCCATGAACACGATGACGACGCAGTTTCTCCATTCCGAACGTATGCGCGAGTAGGCATTCAAGATCCTGCCCATATGTACGAACGTGGCCGTATTTTCTTTCTTGCACCCTGTCCGTTGTACGTATGTGTCCATGCTACATGCACGCCTCTACTACGACATGTGCCCTTCCTTACATGACCACGGTTCATTGTTGCAGCCTGCAGACAGACTGATCGACCAGTATGTATGTACACGTTCATGACCAGAATGAGAACGCTACGTACGCTTCGACCAGGTGGGTCCCGACTGTCAGGCAGTTCCTTGCATGCGAGATTTAGCTAGTGGGTCCCAATAGTCAGGGGGAAACATTTTTTTTCGTGAAATACGGTGGCCCGTCCGGTGGGTCCCTGTTGTCAGGTGGAGGAATCATTGTTTTCCGCGTAATAAGGAGACAATTCCTTGCTACTGCCGTGGACCCAGCTATGAGCCTCTCCAAGTACAGTACTCTTCCAATGGAAGTCGTTCCTTGACCACGTTGACCACGCCGCACCGAGAGCACCAGGGCGGTGGACGGCGACGAGGCCTAGGAAGGGGACGACACAGAGCCGGGGAAGACGCGACAGTGGATGCCCACGCGGAGAGGAGTACGAGGGTTCACTGATTCGACTGCGGTGTGAGGCTGCCGTTACCGCAGAATAACAGGGGGTGTGGATGAGTAGAGGATGGCGTGGCCAATGGTGGGAGTAGTAGGGGCGGTGAGGCCTCTGCGGCAGCATAGCCGGCCACGGGAGGCAGGAGAATGTGGCACGATCGGCACTGGTTTGGGCGGCTGGAGCAAGAAGACAAAGCCCTCCATCCCCGTCAACTTAGTAGGCCCACAAGTTAGCCTCCCACTATGGTGGGTCCCAGCTAGCGGGGGGTATTCATTTTTTGTGCATAATAAGGAGGCACTTCCTTGCGTGCGAAGATATAGCTGGTGGGTCCGACCTATTAGTGGGGGGGACCTTTTTTCGCAAAATACAGAGGCCCTTCCGGTGGGTCCCAGCTATCAGGTGGATGAATCATTATTTTGCGCATAATAAGGAGGCATTTCCTTGCGTGCGGCCATGAACCCAGCTGTCAGCCTCTCCACGTATAGTCCAATTCCGATGGATGTCGTTTGTTGCCCACGTTGACCACTCCGGGCTAAGCGCATCGAAGGTGGTGGAGGACGGCGAGGCCCCGGACAGCAACGAGCCGGAGATTGGAAGACGAGGGAGTGGAGTCGTAGACGAAGAGGTGTACAAGGGTTAACTGGTTCTGGTGCGGTGTGGTTCGACAGTCGGTGGAGAAGAACAGGAGGCGTGGAGCGATGGCCTGGCCAACGGCGGAGTAGCGCTTCATAGCAAAGCATGCTAAGCAGAGCTGCTAGCAGCAGGAGTCGGGAGCAGGTGGTCCCGACGGCATTGGAGGACGAAGACGAGAGATTGAAGATGGATGTCGGTCATTGGATGTAAATCCAATGGCTAACGGTGTCAGAATCATTTGTTGACTAAGTTGACAACGACTTGCATTGGCTTCAACCTATTGGCCCACATTTCAGCCTCCAAAAATGTGGCACGTATTCAACCCATTTTTTTAGAATTTACATTCAATTTGATCTTTTTTAGAATTACAGTCCATTTGCTGGGCTGGTTGAACAAATAATGTAGTGTCCATGCGGCCCATTTATTTTTTTTCTAAAAAATTACACGCCATTTGCACTTTCTCGAAATAGACGATTTTGCTGGGCTGATTCTAATTATAATGTTGGGTTGGGCGCAGCAATGTTATCAAAAAATAAACAGGGGCTGAGGATTTTGTTATAAATATATTTAAATAAAAAGTGATTTATTATTACATTGGTCCTTAAATCTTACCAAGCTTTTGTACACAATCACCAGGATTTTCGTTGCCAAAAAAATCCAGGATTTTATTGTTAAAAAATTATTTTTATAAGTTAATAAGATGTGGAATGTTGTTTTCTTACATATGTAAGTATCTGTTAAATATATGATGAGAATAACAATAATATATAATAACATATAAAATAATTTAAATATATATAATATAGTTAGAAGGGAAACAGAAGTTGGACCAGGCGTTCCTATTCTTATAGAGAAAAATAGAACAGACCTCTGCGTTTTCTTCAAAAAAAATACATAAATTGGGATGTCGATGTTTCAGGAAAAATAAAACCTCGGATGGGAGGTCCATAGGCCAGTCGATACATGACGACCCTCTAGAAAATACAATCCGGCATGTCATGGGCTGCGCATGTTAAAAAAGAAAGCCTAGACGGGGCAGCCCACAACCCAGATGATACTTGATGCCCCAGTGATAATAAATGATACCTGCCAGCTCCCCGGCTTCGTTGTGAATTTATCTCCTTTAGTACCTACGTTGAAGCACCTAAAAAAATGTAACTATGTTGACAAACCCGTGGTCCCCAACGTCAGTATAGCATTAGGAGGAAGTATTTTTTTCAATGAGGCAGTTGCTTGCGTACGGCCATAGACTTGGTGGGTCCCGACTGTCTACCTCTCCATGTACAGTCCTCTCTAGATTCATGTCGTTTGTTCAGCATGTTCACAACGGCAGACAACGGTGCCGTGGTGAGCGCACAAAGGCGCAGGAGGAGATCGGACCACCTGAGGCAGTGCCTTATTTGTAACGGAAGTACTGAACTAGCCCAGTGGCCAAGTGACACTACCCGACAGCTGTTCCAGCCGGGTTCGATTCCACCTGATGTAGGGAAAATATCTCCATTTTTTTCCTCTGCCATTATTGACATGTTGGTCCCCATTGTCATCTACGCACACCCCATCTAACACTTGCCAAAACTTTGTCCTTCGTTTTCTCTATTTTTCGCACACTCGACATTGTGTGGGCATTTTGAAAATAGCATATCTTTTTGACTGTGCATCAAATGAAGATGTGCTATGCATGAATCTTGATCAGCATGATGTTAACTGGCTGGTAGTTCTATTTTTGACCATGAATTAAACTTCCAACATGATGTTATCCCTGTTAGGCCATGTTAATATAAATGCTCTACCTCTGAAAGTTGCAGATTCTTATCTGAAACTGAACTTGCTGTCTCTTATCTGAAACTGAAACTTGCAGTTTCTTCTCTAAGAATCACATTGTCTGCACTTTTGTACTCCTATGAAACTACATTTTTTAATTGCTAAAAATAGATCTCTAGAATTCATAAAATACTTCATATGCTCAATACTACAAATCTGAAATTCAAAAGACATTCATATATGAAAGTACTCTCAAAATACACGACACAAAACACAATTCACAATCTGCAAATACTGACAACCCTAAGCTCCTCCTAACAATTCACAACCTGCCCGACTCTTGGGCTAGGTTGCAATCCCTTCCTATTCCTCGGCAGCAGACAGACGCCCCGTGAGATGATGTGAACGGCGAGGGAGAGGATGGCGGGGAAGCGTCATCGGGCCAACTGCTTTTCTCCTCTTGTAGTTGGGTTTGGTCGACGAAGACTCCACTGGCTCGCTCTGGCACGACACCCTCACAAACGGCACCCTGTAGATGCTCGATCCTTCATTCTCTGGTGGATGCTCCATTTGGGATCGATACTCCCACCACCGCTCCCTCACGATCAGATTCGGTGAATCTGTTTGCTCCATGGCACAGAGGAGCAACACTATGTACTCCTGCGCGACTCCCTTCGAGAGTATCACCACCTTTTCACTCTGTTGCACATATTTGGCCATGGATGTTGTCGTCGCCGCTAGTTGGTCCTTGTTGTCAAACCAAGACTGTACCTCCAACATCCTAGCTAGGTTCACATGGTCATCGTATGCGATCCTAACGTATTAGTTGTACTCCTCCATCGATCTACTTCTCCACAACACCTTCACTCACCAGTGGTGGTTTTTGAATGGAGAGGGGAGGGGCAGCACTTGTTTTGGATTAGAACATGAGAGGAGCGATGCTGGTTTGGATTGGAATAGGAGAGGATGGGTGGTAGTTTTGAAATGGAAGAGGAGAAGAGGGGCGCTGGATTTAGATTGGAACAGGAGAGGAGTAGTTGTGGAGAGGAGACGACCGGCGCTGGTCTTGGAAGTATTTTTTGTTTTGCGTATTTGGGTCAAAGTTTGACCACGTACTGTATTTGACAAGCAAAATATGAATGCATGTCACCAAAAAATTGTATCGTTTGGTTCGTATCTGAATATACTTTCAAATTATATTATTTTTGCAACGTATAACATATATTTTATTTGTGAAAATCATGGTCAATTATGACCCAGAATAAAAGGAAGACTAGTTAATGTGGGGTCGCTTTCTTAATTGAAGGGTAAATTGATTTTGATTTTGATCCAGTCACAGCGCGCCGACCCTCTCGTCCAATCCTAAATCGTTGTCGCACGCTCCTCTCCATCTCCTCCATTGCAAAACCACCTCCTCTCCTCTCCATCATCTCCATTCCAAAACCACCGTCTGGCCTCTCCCTCTTCTCCATGGAAAACCACCTCCTCTCCTCTCCATCATCTCCATTCCAAAACCACCGTCTCGCCTCTCCCTCTTCTCCATTGCAAAACCACCCCCTCTCCTCTCCATCATCTCCATTCCAAAACCACGGTCTCGCCTCTCCCATTTCTCTATTGCAAGACCACCGTCTCTCCTCCCATCTTCCAAAGATAGCACCGGACCACTCAGAAGGACATCTATGGAGAGGATGCAGCAGTGAATCAGGCAGATCGCCGGCGGCGACCAGACAAAGTTAGCTAGGTTGAAGGAGATCCTTACTTGGTTTGACAATGAGTGGGAGATTTCAAGGACGGTGAGGGCCATGTGGCAATGTATGTGAAAGAGCAAGACGGCGGCAATGAGGGCAGTGATGTACTCCTCGGCGGCAGTCATGCCGCAGTCCTTCGAGTTCATCGAGTATCTCCTCTAGGCGACGGAGCAGACAGATTTGCCCAGGGCGAAAGTCGGGCGGAGGTGGTGGGCGTACAGGATGAAGGTCTAGCACCCAGAGGATAACGAATCGATCGAGTACGGTGTGCCATTCGTGAGGGTGCAGAGCCAGTCGGAGCCACATGAGTATTCATTCTTCCACCGCAAGAGGAGGCCGGATGGCGCGACGTCGCTTCTCCCCCATTCTCCACGGTTCCCTCGATGCTCGCCTCGTTTCAACGGCGGCGGTAGGGTTTAAGGTAAGCTTAGTACTAACCTAATCTTCCATCTGCTCATGCTTATAATCAGTGTGTCAGCTAATGAAAATCATGGTTACAATCAGTCTCCCAGTACTACGCCAATCACCCTAAAATATCTCTGGACCATTGAGTCAAAGTTGTGAACTATGTACAATTAAAGAAAAATAGATTGGTGCTTCTTTCAGAAAAGAGTACTCCCTAGAAAACTGCCAATATAAGCTACTAGTATTTGGTTAGAGGATTTGCTGTCGAGAAAGATCCGTCCATAGAGAGTGACACACAACCCACTGGTGGTGGTGGATGCCAATGCATGCATGGAGCATGGTTGGTGTTGGTAATTTTTACTTGGCACACCTCGCACTCTGTGTATATGTCGGTTCCATCCATACATTTGTGCAGTTCCACCAAAATGCAGCTGAATAACCCTGTTTGCACAGATAATGAAAAAGCGTGATTACATTATAGTGGCACTAGTTGATGAAACATACACTAATAAATAGAAGAAAATATTGCGATAGTATCATAGTATGCCATGCTGCGAGGGCGAGATGGGCCCTGCGACGCCTCATACTGGAGATCGACCCAAGTCTCCCTGATACACCATCTGCCAGTGATGAACATCAGTGTACAGCGGTAGTACAAGGAGGGGCCTTGAGACATTCCAATATCTATTTTTGTGCAGATCAACTAAAATTAAGCACCCCAGTTTGCAGAAAGCTTAAACATTAACAATGGGACTAGTTGACGAAACATATACTAACAAAGAGAGGCACTTTCTTTATCTACATTGGAAATGAAATGTTAGAGAGGACACTCGTTCTATTTTAACTGTATTATTACTTCATTTTATTAGTGGCATTATGGTCGAGCAGGTGGCAAACGAGGTGTACCGTGCGTCGCAAGGATGGAGGCCGGGGGTGCTTAGACTGGGATGGTGAAGCTGGCTCTTTCAGTCCCTATCTTCCCCCCTAATGTTTCTGTGGTAGCATTTGGGGTTGTAATCCAAACTTGGTCAACCTGGTGCTGCGTCCATCTACCTGCCTAGCTTATGTGACGAACTTGTCTCCTACTAGTACTCAGTCCGTTCGAGTAGTAGTTGCATAACTGCCTGTTTACACTGAGATGTTAACGGATAATGGTTCTCTCTGGTTGGGTTTCTTCAATGAAATCGGAGGAAACCCCCTCTTTCGATATATAAAAAATCAATGGCACTAGCGGTGCCAAAACATTGCCTCAAATTAATAGTGCCACTAGATTAAGGTGCAAAATAATAACATTACTGCTTTATCATGGCAGTGCCAAAACAGTAGCACAAGAGCAGACTCAACATGCAGGGTCTTTTGCAAATGGTCAGACCAAAAATGAACATACCTCGTGATGGGAACCATATCTGCAGTCAACGCCATCATAGAAGGGATGACACCAGTCACCAACATGGATGATTCAATTCATGGGACCTTTTTGTGCAGTTCACCTAAAATGAAGCAATGTCACATGAGCTAGCAACTTCTTCTTCATTTATTTTTTAAGAAAAGGGCTCCAGCCCCAGTTCCATTTCTATCAGAAAACGAAACCCACAGAGCTTCTTCTTCATTAGTTGCAATAAAATTGAGCAAAATCAAGGTTGGTTGTGAAGCTCCTGGAATGTTCAACTATAATTTGGATATCATTTGTGCAGTTCAACTAAGATCGAGCATGAAATGTATATCTCTGTTTGCACAAAAAAGGTGGAAAGGAGGGTGAATAACAAGTGATGAAACATCGTACATCAAATGAAAAAAAGCATGTTCCTTATCTGAATGGCAATCCTACAAGGATAGTAGCAATTTCTAAAGCAGCAGCATTGCTAGATATTAGTGTGGGAATTAGGATTAACTATGACAACCATTGCATTTCTAACAAAAAGAAACAACTTATCTTAATGGGAAATTTAGCAGGACATGAAAAAAGTGCCATTGATTCATATTACTGGAAGCATTACATTGAAAACAACATTGGTTTAACGTGTCCTTACTTTTAACAGTGTGACTGCTACATTTTACCAGTGGCATTACATAAGAGTGGCTCGGGGCAACAAACATCAGAACATGATATCTAGTGGTCCCATTGTTGTTCAGTATAGCCACCTTATACTGTGAGAGGCTAGCAAATCTAGTGCTGGACTTACTCTGTTGACTTGTCCCCCAGTCGCCACTTTCTTTCCTTTTTCAACCAATAGATCAGGCTTATATTGAGTTTGTACTGCGTTTCCCTTTATTTCCCTATTAGACCAAGAGACCAGTTGGATAGCCAGTCTCTGCTACTTTTCGCCCCCATTATTTCCTCTTTCGACCAAGTCCTAGATTCAGGTAACAAATCTTCCCCCACCCCCACCCCCTTTCTTCCTTGTTTGAACCAAGGAGTACTAGATTACTAGTTTTACCTATTAACAGTAAAAAATTAGGTGGCTTTCGAACATCCGATCGATCCTATCTACGAGGGGCCCCGAGAAATAGTAAAAGATACAAATGCAGCGACATCAGGAGCTCGGGAAGTAGAGCAAGGCAGGTTTCGAAGGAAGTTATACCCGAGGGTCACTGGGATGTCGCTAGGTGGGCGGCGGGAGGCCGGATCTGCCCACACGGTGGTGGCTGGCGGCTCAGGGGGTGGAGGTTGAAGATGAACTGCTACACAACCAGCTGCACCGGCTCTCGCACGCACTGCTGCTACTGCTTTTCTGCTACTAGTGCGTTCAGTTTCGACAGTAAAATTCAGTTTCAATAGTTAAGTTCAGTTTCAACAGTTAAGTTCAGTTTCGACAGTTAAGTTCAGTTTCGATAGTTAAATTCAGTTTCGGCAGTTAAATTCAGTTTCTGCTACTAGAATCGCCGGTGCTTGAAAGGAAAAAGTGAAGGAAAAACATAGGAATGGGAAAGTTTCCTATGGTACTACTATTCATGCATCTGGTTCAAAGGAACGGAGCAAAGGAAAAATGTAGGATTTGTTCCTTTAGTGTCTCCTTGAAAGAAAAACCGTAGGAATTTTAATATCCACTTGTCCCCCTTTTCAAATTCCTATTCATGAAGCACAAGACTAAGAGATAGTAGCATAATAGCATTATAACCGTACATCTTCTTGTGGTTTGACTTCATCTCACCATGCTTCTTTGCATCATGTGATCTTCCAATTCTTGTGAACCAAACACCCAGATTGGCAAAAATCCTGTGATTTTAAATTCTATATTTTGCACGTGCATTCCTATCCTATCCCTGCATTGTTAGAATCCTCAAATTCAAACAAGCCCTTACACAATTACTTCTGTTACAGATATGTGTCAAAGAAAACCTTGTGTGGTTTGTCCTACTCCTGCTGCGCTGTGTTCCACCCCATCTCAGCTGCTTCAACGATGGAAGGGTTCACCATAGCAGGGATCCACTCTCCAGACAGTCTTTCGCCACCTAAGATCTTCTTCCTCGCCGCCGGCAGCCACGACAACTGCATTACCATCATCAACTGAGCAGATGACCTTGAGGACTACACGGGTACGCAAGAGAGGTCGCACTCTTCCGTTTCTTCTTATATTATGCATGGCTTAATATGGTGACATGCTACTTTATCGTCGTGTTCACCTATTAGACTCTGAGTGAGGTCCAAACTAATGCTGAAACTTGAGTTTTTAAATGGTTGTGGGTTGCATATTGGGGCAACAATCAGTACTATCTAGTTAATCTTGGGTGTCTACTATGAGTTTCATGTTGGGTGCAAACAAACAGTAAAGGAGCCATTATCTGTATTTTTTAACTAAAGCTATTATCTGCCTGCTATCATTGGTTTTGGGTCTATCCACAGTTTGCTACCATCACTCTAGATTTGTGCATGCACTCCTTACATAATCTCACTATGTTTTATTCCTATGCATGTCAGTTATTGTACACAATGGAACTGAACATGCAGAGCAAAAGAGACGAGCCTTGCGTAGCAATAAAATTTCATGAAGACGTCCCTCCATGGTGGGTGCAAAGGCAGCCCCCCTCCACCCATTTCGGATTGTAATCAAGAGGAAGATAACTGTTTTGAGGGGGATTCAGAAGGAGAAGACCACTCCTATTTACCCCCTGAGGTCTTCACGCTAACTTGGCATGCTGATGTTGGTAATATCATGCATATGCTGCCTTGCATTGCTTACTTTATACATCAAATATGTCATTTGCTTAGTTTAGACATGCTTTGTGTGAATGCCATCTGTTTAGTTTCTTTATCATACATGTGAATCATGCAATGCCATCTTGTTTAGCCAGGAATCACATATGTGAATTTTGCAATGCCACCCTGGTTAGCCAGTCATCTTATATGTGAATTATATCATGCCATCATTTTTTATTACGTATTAAATTTGTCAACAAATTTAGTACATTCAATTACTCTTCCTGTGCATCAGCCAGTCGGCACGGTCATGGAAAAATCTGGAGTGGAAACAAGGTCTACAGAGCAGATAGTGCTATCTGACGAAGCGCATGTCTTGCTGGTTACGAATAGCTCCTCAGAGGAGGATTCATAGACAGATGATCAGTCCTATCCCCCCCCCCCCCGAGGTGCATGATCTAACTTGGCAGGGTTATGTTGCTCATATCGTGCATATGGTATCTTGCATCGCTATGTCATTTGCTTAGTTTAGACATGCTTTGTGTGAATGCCACCTGTTTAGTGTCTAATTACCATATATGTGAATTATGCAATGCCATCTTGGTGTAAGACATTATATACATGAATTATGCAATGCTATCTTGTTGCAAGGCATTATATATGTGAATTATGCAATGCCATGTTGTTTAGCCAAGCATCATATATGTGAATTATATCATGCCGTCCTTTTTTGTATTTCTCGTTGCATTTGTTGACAATGTTTGTATATTCAACTGCTCTTCCTGTGCATCAGCCATTTGGATTGGTGATGGAGAAACCTGGAGTGAAAACAAGGTCTTCAGAGCAGACAATGCTACATGCTGAAGCAGATATCTTGCTGGTTACAGATAGATCTTCATAGGAGGATTCATAGGCAGATGACCAGTCCTATCATCCCCCTGGGGTGTATGATCAAACTTGGCAGGGTTATATTACTCATATCATGCATATGTTGTATTGCAATGCTTAGCTTTTACATCATATACACAATATGGAATGCCATCTCCTTAGTTGACACATCATATATGCTATTACCCTTTGCTCACTTGCTTAGTATATAAATCATATATTTGAATTAGATCATGCCATGATGTTTACATAGACAGCATGTATCTGAATTATGGCATGCCAACCCATTTTCTAAAGACATAATATAGTTATATCATCTCATCATGTTTACATAGTCATCATATTTTGAATTATGTCATTCTATCCATGAATTATGTCATGCCATCATGTTTCCATCGACGACATGTTTGTGATTTATGGCATGCCAACCACTTTAATAGACACATCGTATAGTTATATCATGTCATCCTGTTTACATAGTCATCATATTTTGAAGTATGTCATTCTATCCTGTTTAGTTAGCCATCATACATTTGAAATTGTGTCATCCTATCCTGCTTAATTAGCCATCATATATGTGAAATTATGTCCCGCTATTCTGTTTGGTTAGACAACATAAATGTGAATTATTTCATGCCCTATTTTCTTCCCTACTATCCATTGCACCTGTCTATCTTACAATGTCTGTACATTCAATTACTTTTCTTGTTTATTAGCCATTTCAATTGGAGGGGGTGATGGCAGTATCTGTGGGAGTAAAAACACGGTCTCCAGAAAAGATCATGCTACCTGTCGATGCAGATATAACCACGGTTGTACTTGCCAAAGAACCAGCCCCACCACACATAACCCAGACTCACGCAGATTGTACCCCTACACAATTGGACAGAGAAAAACTAAACCCCTTTTAACCCCAACCCCAGCACATAGTAACCCAGTTCCACTTGACACATCACTGTCTCCACCACAGAGCACCCAAACACAAGCAGTTAGTAAGGCAACTGCAGTCCCAAAGCACGAGGACCACCAATCTGAACCCCAAGACAATGCTTAAAGCCGAAGAAGAATTATTCTCAGGTCAGGTTCTATAGCTATGGTTCATACTACCTTGCTCTTGCATCACTGTATTTACTCATACGAACTAATTTCAAATTTGAAGGATGCAATTGAAACTCCAATGGCGCAACAGGTATGTTTCAAACCTGTTTCTTTAACGTGTTTGCTGTTGTAACTTGCTCTATGTTGATTTCAGTTTCAATTGAATAAATAGTTATGTTCTCATGCCATGCACATTACAAGTGTTGTTATTGTTGTGTAGTTTCCCACACTTATATTCTGTCTATGTTTCTTTGTCTTAAATAGATATGATTCGAACCGTCTCTATCTTGATTTGACAACATAAACTAGAATGATATAGACCATACAGTGATCATACTACATAGATATATGTTTTTTTGATGTTGTTATCCTGTCCACCTTACTACTAAAATTGTAAACATGTGATGTGTTTGTTTGTTTCTCTTTTAGAACGCGGATAAAATATTGGAGAAGAGTACCCCATTATGCAATGGTAAAGGAAGTAATGCAGATAAGGTTCAAGATAGTGAGACATCCATGTTGGTCTCCAAGAAAGCTGATAAAAACTATATTGAAGACACTGAGACAACCCCAAAGTCTTGTCTTGATGTAGTGTTCGAGTTACTGGCTACTACTGCTGGCACCAGCTCTTCGAACTCGCTACCTGAATCAGTTCGGCTTCTTGAGTCTCAACTTCAAGTTGAAAAACATCGATCAGATGTTATGCGACAAGAAGCCGAAGGACCAAGGAAGTCCCTGCAGAATTCAGATGCATACTTTTTGGTGCAACAGCAAGTGCTGGAGGATGTAAGCGCCAAACAAGAGAAAGTTAATAAGCTTGCTAAGCATCTTGCCAGCATTATGGGTACCCAAGATATTGTTTCTTGATCTCTTCTGAAGTGGTTTCAGTTCTGGACTTGTTTTACTGCGGCATTTATTTGCACTGGTCGCCAACTTTGACAACCAGTGTATATGATATGCTGCTTTGTTCCCTATATTTGCACTGGTGGTGAACTTTGATGCCCAGTGGATGTAATATGTGTAATAGCCATGATAGCCTAGCGTAAGTGGCTTGCTTAGCTATTTCCTTGTTGTCTTGTTTATTTGTTTGCTTGTAGTCAGTGCAGTTCTTTATCCACGATTTGCTAGTGGCTGCAATAACCTATTTTTTAAAAGTAGGCCACAATATCGATGGGCTACATATTTACTGTAGTTACCATGGGCCTCCTACGGGCTGAAGAAACAATGGGCCTTCTACGGGCCATAGCATCAATGGGACTTCTACGGGCCGTATGATTGATCAGCCAAACATGGGCCAATAACAGACCGCATTATGGGCCGTAAACGGGCTAGATTTGGAATCGTCCATTCATGGGCTGACAATAATGGGCTGCCGTTAATTGGTCGTATTTGATGACGCTATGAAAATGGCCCAACGGATTAATGGTCCGCAAACAAGCCGATTGTAACCACGGGCTGAATTTGACCCACAAGCAGAAAAGGCCAGTAATGGGCCGTAAGTAACCGAATGCTGGAAATGAGCCTAAGAATAAATGGGCCCTGAGAAGGCCGAAAGATAACATGTGTTGGAAACGACCCAATGGAATAATGGGCCGTTAATGGGTATAAAGCAGTCACTGTTCATTGCGGGCCAGATTCACCATGGGCCGTTAATGGGCCAAGAGTTACAAATGGCCTTGTATGGGCCGAAAGACATCATGGGCCATACATGGTCCGAAAGTTGCAACGGGCTGGAATCATATTGGATGGCCCAGATGAAGTTACTGGGTTTAATTCCGATACATCGTAACGGGACGTGAGTTAGCGGGCTGTATACGAACATGCCATTAACAGGCTTTCCATGGGCCGGCCCGTTACCTTTTGACCAAGTCAAACATGTCGGCCTTTTCATCGGAATGGGCCTCTGTAGGGCCATGCCACGTGTCGACGTATCATAGGCGCCTCCTGTCCAATGAATGGATGACATCTGTCCCAACGGTGAGCCAACACGTGTTTCCTTCGGCCAATGAGAATTTTACACGTGGAAAATCCTTATTGGTCTGGGCTGTTAGCGGGTTATTGGATCGAAAACCGGACCCGATAGCTTAATGGTGACCCGTTATGGTGGATGCCACGTGTCGGTCACCCTTGACGAAAGCACTTCCATGACACACGATTTATTGTCATGGAAGTGGACACTTCCGTGATGATAATTTTGGTAATGTCATGGAACACTTCTATGACAGCACGGGTATGACTATCTTGATTCTGTCATAAAATCGTCATGGATGTACATGCATGACAGAAAACGTGACCTACTGTGACAAACACGTATCATCATGAAAGTGTATTTTTTTGTAGTGAGGCGATGTGGAGGCTAATGAACCTATGGATCTGCTGAAGAAGAAGGTACTCGAGTGTAGTACAGCTGCGGAGCAGGTGCTCCATAGCCTTCTTCGGGATGCCAACCTCGAAGAGGTCGAGCTGCTTGAGTTGAGGGAGAAGAAGGGCGTGCAAGACCTTAATCTAGGGAAGATAGCAGGAGGTGAAGCTGGCGCGGTGCAGCGTTGGCGTGAGGTGGAGCACGGACGGCGGTAGAGAGCGACATCGTCCAGCTTCAAAAGCTGAGCTCCTCGAGCTGATCTAGGGTGGGGGATAAGAACCACTTGTCGAACTTGGCTTGGAACTTGCAGTTGGTACTGAACATGGGGATGTCAAGGCGTCTGGCTGGCCCAGGGTGCGATGAAAGGATCTTGGAGACTGCGGCCATGCGTTTGCAATCCCCGTCGCAGAGGCAGCTGACGGCGATGAGGTTGAGGGGGACGTGGAGCCAGAGGGGGCGCCACTGCCAAGAGAGCAGGGTGGTCTGCATGGCATATTTGGTGGGGAGGAGGCTGTTGATGACGAGCAACATGTCGTCGGGGAGGCTACTGATGAAGTCCAGGCTCGCCAGATGCGGTTTTGGCTCGAGCCGCCTTCGCTTGTTGGCTGCCTCGCCGTCCATCTCAGCCGGTGGCGACGCCGGTGTACACGTGTGCTGGTGTGTGTTGTGTGTTGGGTGTGCGCGAGCGCGTCCTTCTGTGCATGCCACCACGAAGTGGTGAAGTGTGCGCTAATGCATCCTTCACGCAGAAGAAGTGTGCCCTCAATTTACTAGCGTGAGGGGTGCTACCCCGAGTGGTTTCAACTTTGTTTACTTCACCACATGTCAGATGGGCCTCTAGTTTACTTATTTTCACCCACCGCCACATGGACCAGCACACAAAGATAGAGAACACGAGCTGACAAGGCAACATGTGGACTGGTTGACCAGTCAACTAAACAATATTTGGAGCTATACGCTGACACAGTGACCATATAATCCATCGGTATAGAGAGTTCGAGTGAGAGGGGAGTCCCTTGAGAGATAGCAGAGAGAGAGAGAGAAAGATCTAGTCCCTCCGTTCGATAATGTAGTGCCTACATTTTTTTAAAGTCAAACTTTTGAAACTTTGACCAAGTTTATAAAGAAATACTTATATCTACAATACTAAAGATAAATGATAGTATGAAGTAAGTACATGTTGTGATGAATCTAATGATCGTTCCAGATGTAAATGTTTTTCTCCACATATAATTGGTCAAAGTTTTCTGAGGTTTGACTTTTCAAAACATCCATATGCTTATGAACATGAGGAAGTACCTAACTAGAGAGAGAGAGAGTGAAATAAAAAGAGTGACAGAAAAAAATGTGTGTGTGTGTGTGAAAGAGACATGGAGAACACCCGATAAAAGTAGAGAAATTGCGTGTGTGTCTTATGCAAACATATCACACATGCATCTTCGACAACGGAAGCAAGGTGAGGAGATAGTGTGTGGTTGTTTGCAACCAAGAGAGAAAGACCCCTAGCACATGTCCAAGAGGTGTCTGACAAACAAGGGAGAGAGGTCGAGAGAGACATACGGAGAAAATGCAGACATGGGGAGGAGAGAGTGTATGTTTGTCATAGAGATATCCCCTGGAGATCGTGATGGGACTACATGGGTGGGAGATAGAGTGACAAGGTGTGTGCGTGATAGAAGATACCCCGAGACATATCAAGATAGACGTATGGATGGAAGGAGACAATACGTGTGTTCCTGATGGCTAGTGAGAGATATTCATACTTAGGGGGGAGTGTGTGCGCCTATGATGGAGTGAGGGATTATGGTACTTAGGGGGGTGCATGTCACATAAGATAGAACAAGGGCGGAGAGTGTTAGATGGGTCTATGTAGCGCGAGAGAGA
Organism: Triticum dicoccoides; assembly: GCF_002162155.2. NCBI lineage: Eukaryota > Viridiplantae > Streptophyta > Magnoliopsida > Poales > Poaceae > Triticum > Triticum dicoccoides. The sequence continues at coordinate 244,052,695 of NC_041392.1, read as the reverse complement.
CATGTGTATGTGTGAACCAGGGAGATATAAAGTTTGAGAGAGATAGAGGAGCCCCGATAAGGCTGAGTGGTGCATCAGATAGCTGAGAGGGGGATAGAGATATTCTATCCACTCAATAATGCAGAGCATATAAAGTTTTTAGAAGTCAAACTTTGGAAACTTTGAACAGGTTTATGAAAATATTATTTATATCTACAATACCAAAGATACATCATACGAAACTACATCTCATGATGAATCTAATGGTATATGTTTGCCGTTCTAGATGTAAATGTTTTTCTCCACGTACATGGTCAAACTTTGTGATGTTTGACTTTTCAAAAATCTATATGCTATGGACCGAAGAGAGTGCCTAAGTCGAGAGAGATCAAGTGCGTGTGAAGGATAATGAGTGAGTGTGCAAAAAGAGTATGTGTGTGAAAGAGAAAGGGACAACAAACGATAGATTAGAGAGAGAGAGAGTTTGTTTCTTATGCAAACATATAAAGGCATGCATCTATGAGATAGAAAAGCGAGGTGAGGAGATACACAAAGATAGCTAGTGCATGATTGTTTGCAACGGAGAGAGACATCCCTGTAGCACATGTCCAATAGAGGTTTGGCCAACAAGGAACAAAGGTCGAGAGGGACACATGGAGAAGATGGGCAGATGGGGAGGGAGGGAGGGTGTGTTTGTGATAGAGAGATCCCCTCGAGACTGTGAGGGGACTATATGGGTGGGAGATCAAGGGACAAGGTGCGTGTGCGATAGAAAGATGCCCCAAGAGAAATCAACATAGACCATGCACATGTTTGTGATGGAGACTAAGATTAGCTAGTCATATACATATAGGGGGGACTGCGTGTGCCTACAATTGAGTGAGAGACCATCATACGTGGCTAGGCATGAGATTGTGTGTGTGCGTGTGAGATGGAGAGAGAACAAGGGAGAGATAGAGTTTAGATGGGTCTATCGAGTGCGAGTGAGATGTGCATTTGTATGTGTGACCCAGGGAGATGGAGAGTTTGAGAGAGAGAGGGAAGAGCTCCGAGATGGCAGAGTGGTGCGTGAAAGAGTTACGGGCAACGAATCAGGGAATTTGTGTGCGTACGATGAGTGCACCCAAGATATTTAGCTTGGACTAGAGAATCATACATAGTGTGCGAGAGAGACCTATACATGGAGTGTATATGCATGCGAACTAGAAAGACCCCCCCCACACACACACACGAAGAGACGGAGAGAGAGAGAGAGAGGTAGAGAGAGAGGGAGAGGCGCCAACAAGGTTTGTGTGTTGGATGCGTGCCATGGAATTGAAGATTGCCGGCGGGATAGAGATCAGGAGTCCGGGAGAGGGGGAGGTTGCGTTTTATGCATCAAAGACTGATATAAACCATGTTTCGATATAAACTTGCATTCAAATGTTTAAATTGGAGAATATGTTGTCCGCAATCCACACATGAATGGAGATATGCGTATCAAACAAGTTCATTAATTTGACTTTCAACATGTTCATGGAGTACTATAATACTATACAACATGCTACTCGATTGAGGTGTTCAATTTTGCATTTAGTTCACTATTTTGACCTGGTGAACAAGCTATTTCATTGAATTGAGATATTTCATTTTGGGTTTGATTCCCGTTATTGAGTGGGTCAACTATTTGTCATATAGTAAATTGTTAGCAATGAGCATGTAAAAACACGTTAGTCCCGAGCATCATCTCTCCATCTAAAAAAGAAGTGGCAAGCTAATATTTCAAAATTCGATTCGAATAGACTTGGTAAGGTAGAAGTCGATGCTTGATCTCCCAAAATTTGAACGAACCGTTAAACATCCTCTGCCCAGTGGAATTCGCCCGAGCAAATAAATGGGAGACGCAAAATTACAGGCCTATGTGGGACATGCATCAATTGGCCCGTTGTACATCGAGGCGCGCCTTCTCCTCGGCCGAAATGACATGTGCCAAATAATTCATAAACCATGGGCGGCAAAACACCCTCTCCTCACCCGAAATCGCTCGTGCCGACTATTTGAAAACATGCCCTCCTCACCCAAAATAGCTCGCGCCCACTATTTCAAAACACGCCCTCCTCGCCCGAAATCGCTCGTGCCCATTATTTCAAAACACGCCCTCCTCGCCCGAAATCGCTCGCGCCCACTATTTGGGAGAAGCAAAGTTACTCTACTATCCCCGACCGTCAGTACATAGACCCAAGCCGAGAAGCCTAAAGGCAGGGGTAGAACTGTAACTCCCCCACATTTCAGACAAATGCGTCTGTAAGACATGGTTCCCTCCCAATTCCCCATTTATACCTCGTGGGCGCCAAATCACCTTCTAACCAGAAGCTCCCTTCTCCCTAGCCGCGAAAACTCAACCCCTCCTCCCTGGCTCCCCCACCGCACCAAATTCACAGCCACCCTCCTCCCTAATGCCGGAGACACTGTCCATTTGTCATCGTGAACTGGGTCGTGTGCCTCTTACTCCATGCTGCCGGAGCTGCCTCAACGACGGTCGCGTGAACCATACCGGAGCCGATTCACCCCCTCCATTCTGCACGGTGCCGGAGTGGCTCCAACTTTGGATCCATCCAAAGCCCCGACGCTACTTCCCCGTAGTCGTTGACCGTCGCGACATATCTGCTTCCCTGCCACCGGTAGCCACTGCAATCGCGCCGGCCTTACCGACTCGGCAGCTGGAGTTGCCTACTTCACCGGGCCGCCAGATACGTCACACCCTCATCTCAAATCACTTTATTTAGGCGTCAGTTGTCTGAATTTTTATTCTGGGCCAATCGATTCCTAATGGGAAGCAGCACCCCTCGAGGCGGCAGAGCTCCTAGGCTGCCAGTTGGCTAGTGTCTAACGTAAGGGTGCGGGGGCGCAAGTTCACCGCGGAAGTAGCTCTTAGATGGCTATATTAGAGTTGCGTGGGTTGAAGGTACGGCCGCCACCGGATCTGGATGATGGCGAGTCTTTGTGGATTGGCCAGGGGTGGCGCAACTACGACAGTGCGGTGGGCGGGGAGCGGAGTTTTGGTCAGAGCTCTCATGGCCACGGACGGCGGAGGCAGGCTGCTCTGCCGGTGGTCGCTGGCTCTTTGGGGAAGATTCCAAAAAGTGTTAGCCGGGAGGCACAAGTCGGCCATCAAGCCATCCGACATAGATCGGACAGTACCAAAATAAAATAAAATCGTGTGACCCCAATTTAGTCTTCAGCAACAGATGTGTGACCACTCTCATACCTTGTTGTTGATCTATTAGGGTATTTCTTCAGATCAGAGATATGTGTCGTTCTTAACATTATGCGTTTTCTGCATCTTCATCCACACCGTCTTCCGACTCACCGCAGCTGCTCCAACACGGGAATCATACACGAGAAGGGAGTTATAGTCCCCACTCAACAGTTCCCTGCATCGAATGTGCGTGCCCGACATGGACAGCCACAACAACTGCAGGGCCATCGACAAGTCAGCACATGGTGCTCACTCCTATGGATGGTGGCCAAATAGGTTGTACCCTCATCTTAATTATGTGCAACATTTATGGCTTTGTTATTCATCTAAGCATGGAAAATAGATTATCACATTTCACTATATATTAATGTTGATCTCTTACGGGTCTTGTTCAGGAGTTTACGTTGTTGCATAGTTCAGCTAAGAGACTTGTTCTTTAGGTAACGTTGTTCCATAGTTATCATCCATCGGCCAATGCTATCGCACAGGCTGGTGATTATAGTATTATACCACTTCTAGTATTACCTATGTTGTTCTTTAATACTTTTGTGTGCCATCTAGTTAATCTCGAGTACAAATGATACATATTTTGTAGCTTTCATCTGTGTTCTCCCTTTACTTTTTGAGACCTGTTGCTGCTAGTTAACCCCAGTCCTACTATTTATGGCGTCTCCTACAGGCACTCATTACATAAATATAACTACTAGTTGTCTTCCTTGCATGTCAGATATAATTGTACACACTGATTTATCCACAAAAACCTCACGGAGCAATGTAACGGCCAACAAACTTGACGTCAATGATACCCAATATGATGGAACATGTAAAGGCAGTTCTTCAGAAGACTTGTAGATAGATGTTGAATCCTATTCACATTGCAAGGTCCTTGCTCTAACTTGGCCCGTGATATGGGTACAACATGCATATAATGTCCTGGAGTGCATCTACTCTGTTGCAATGCCTTGTTCTTAGCCTGCTGATCATGCATGTAAATATGTCATGCCTTCTGGTTTTTCAGTACCTATTCCATTCATGATAACATGTTTCAAATTCAAGTACTGTCATTCTACTCTATCGCAATGCCATTTTCTTAGTTTGGACATCATGATTCTGAATATCTTATGCATTGTTATTCATTAGTATGTACTTCATCTGTCCACCATACCATGTTCTTTTTTACATTGAAGTGTTGTTCTAGTGGTCTGTTGCAATGCCATCTTAGTTTCCCAATCATACACGCATATGTTGCCTTAGTGTTTTTCTATATGTATTCCGCTAGCATACAGTTTTACATTCAAGTAGTGTTTTTTACACTGTTGTCCTGTCGTATCCCTAGCTCTTACATCATACTCCCTCCGTCCGGATTACATGTCATAGAAATGGATAAAAATGGATGTATCTAGAACTGAAATACGCCTAGACCCATCCATTTATTTCCGAATGGAGGGAATACATGTCAATATGTCATGCCTTTCTATTCTTCAGTACCTATTCCATCTCTGTTGTAGCATGTTTTATAATTGAAGCACCATTCTTCTATATAACGCATGCAAGGGGAAGACGGCTATGTTAGAATTTGAAGGATTACAAACCAGGTCTTTGCAAAAGATCCAAACGCCAGGAGATAGTAAACCAACTCCAATTTTCATAGATACTGCTACATCACAGAGGAACCCAACTCCTACTGATAATAAGCAGATTCCAGTGGCCAAAGAACTAGTCCGCTCCAGTCCAGCAAAAAAATGTCAACTCCATTCTAAGAAGTGTGTGCGTATCCTCGCATCATGAAATTTTATAGCATTCTGATCATATTTGGTACATGTTTGTTACCCATCTCTCTTTTAGAAAATAAGGTTAAACGATAGAAGACTTTCTGCACTGGGATTGTGGTCGAGGAAATTATCTTGCGGGAATTCTCTGTGCTCCAATGTTGATGTAAGTACCTGTTGTATATCATTATATTTTTACATCAGCATGTATTTTGTTAATCAGCGTGAATCCAACCTTTATCTGATATAAATTTAGTTGTAGAAAAATGTTGATTTTTGTAAGGAAAACTGCCTGGTAGTTTTGCATACTGAGCTGCATGAGTGTACTATCTCATATCATGCACATTACTGAATTGTAGTGCTGCTTTGGTTGCCCATTCATTCATTGTGTCAATGTTGCTTTCGCATTACCTTACCTGGCTGATGATAGTTGTGCCATATTGTGTTAATTGGTGTAGGCTGGTGTGGTCTGGTTGCCCAAATGTTCGTTGTGTCAAGGTTGCTTTCCTATTATCTGACCGGGCGAATGATAACAATGCTAGTGTGTTAATTTGGTGTAGGCTGCTGAAGATAAGAAGACAAACTCTGAAAATAGCAAGGCAACCCCATTGTTTCTTTCCAATAAATCTAGGCCAGGTAATATGGCAATAACTCTTGATTAATCTATTCGGTTCCCCTCCTAATTTATGTTATGATGCAGTGGTCGAGACACTCTCCACTATCAATAATACAAGCTTGCCAAAATCGCCATCTGAATCTGTTCAGTTTCCTCTGTCTCAAATGCAACAGAAAAAATGTATGTTTATGAACCAATTAATGGCTGAAGCAATGATGGAAATGGTGGAGGAATCAGAGGTGCACATTCGTGCGCAACAACAACTAGTCAATGTTTTAAGAGACAGTGTAGAAAAGAAGCAAGAACTTGCCCACATGCTTATGGGTGTCATCCGTGTTGAGGTTGCAGATTGTGAAGTTGTAGATCATTAGGTTCTGTTCATTTATTTGCACTGGCATCAATCTTTGATTGCCCAGTGGATGTAATTTCCTGTAATATATGCTAGATGTGCAAAGTTTTTCCCTATATGACATACCTTTGCTTAGCACGCCTCACACTCCAGCTAAATAGTCTCTAGGAAGCTAATAAGCAGTGAAATTATTAGTTAGCACGAACAGTCGTTTGCCCTATATGAAGGAAGCAGCCCACTGCTACCACTTGAGCACTGCGTTGGTTTTCCCTTGAAAAGGAAAGGGTGATGCAGCAAAGTAGCGTAAGTATTTCCCTCAGTTTTTGAGAACCAAGGTATCAATCCAGTAGGAGGCCACGGACGAGTCCCTCGCACCTACACAAACAAATAAAATCCTTGCAACCAATGCAATAAAGGGGTTGTCAATCCCTTCACGGTCACTTACGAAAGTGATATCTAATAGATATGATAAGATAATATTTTTGGTATTTTTATGATAAAGATGCAAAGTAAAGAAAGCAAAATAAATGGAAAAGGAAATATCTTGTTGACGGAAGATCAATATGATGGAAAATAGACCCGAGGGCCATAGGTTTCACTAGTGGCTTCTCTCGAGAGCATAAGTATTACGGTGGGTAAACAAATTACTATTGAGCAATTGACAGAATTGAGCATAGTTATGAGAATATCTAGGTATGATCATGTATATAGGCATCATGTCTGAGACAAGTAGACCGACTCCTGCCTGCATCTACTACTATTACTCCACACATTGACCTCTATCCAGCATGCATCTAGAGTATTAATTTCAAGAGAACAGAGTAACGCTTTAAGCAAGATGACATGATGTAGAGGGATAAACTCATGCAATATGATATAAACCCCATCTAGTTATCCTCGATGGCAACAATACAATACGTGCCTTGCTGCCCCTACTATCACTGGGAAAGGACACTGCAAGATTGAACCCAAAGCTAAGCATTTCTCCCATTACAAGAAAGATCAATATAGTAGGCCAAACCAAACTGATAATTCAAAGAGACTTGCAAACATAACCAATCATACATAAAAGAATTCAAAGAAGATTCAAATATTGTTCATAGATAAACTTGATCATAAACCCACAATTCATCGGTCTCAACAAACACACCGCAAAAGAAGATTACATCGAATAGATCTCCACAAGAGAGGGGGAGAACTTTGTATTGAGATCCAAAAAGAGAGAAGAAGCCATCTAGCTAATAACTATGGACCCGAAGGTCTGAAGTAAACTACTCACACTTCATCGGAGAGGCTATGGTGTTAATGTAGAAGCCCTCCATGATCGATGCCCCCTCCGGTGGAGCTCCGGAAAAGGCACCAAGATGGGATCTCACGGATACAGAAAGTTACGGCGGTGGAATTAGGGTTTTGGCTCCGTATCTGGTAGTTTGGGGGTACGTAGGTATATATAGGAGGAAGAAGTACGTCGGTGGAGCAACGTGGGCCCCACGAGGGTGGAGGGCGCGCCTGGGGGGTAGGCGCACCCCCTACCTCATGCCTTCCTGGTTGATTTCTTGACGTAGGGTCCAAGTCCCTGGATCATGTTTGTTCCGAAAATCACGTTCCCGAAGGTTTCATTCCGTTTGGACTCCGTTTGATATTCTTTTTCTACGAAACCCTAAAATAGGCCAAAAAACAGCAATTCTGGGCTGGGCCTACGGTTAATAGGTTAGTCCCAAAAATAATATAAAAGTGTATAATAAAGCCCAATAATGTCCAAAATAGGATATAATATTGCATGGAACAATCAAAAATTATAGATACATTGGAGACGTATCAAGCATCCCCAAGCTTAATTCCTGGTCGTCCTCGAGTAGGTAAATGATAAAAACATATTATTTGATGTGGAATGCTACTTGGCATAATTTCAATGTAATTCTCTTAATTGTTATGAATATTCAGATCCGAAAGATTCAAGACAAAAGTTCAATATTGACATAGAAATAATAATACTTCAAGCATACTAACCAAGCAATTATGTCTCTTCAAAATAACATGGCCAAAGAAAGTTATCCCTACAAAATTATATAGTCTGGCTATGCTCCATCTTTACCACACGAAATATTTAAATCATGCACAACCCCGATGATAAGCCAAGCAATTGTTTCATACTTTTGGTGTTCTCAAACTTTTTCAATCTTCACGCAATACATGAGCGTGGGCCATGGACATAGCACTATATGTGGGATAGAATGGTGGTTGTGGAGAAGACAAAAAGGGAGAAGATAGTCTCACATCAACTAGGCGTATCAACGGGCTATGGAGATGCCCATTAATATATATCAATGTGAGTGAGTAGGGATTGCCATGCAACGGATGCACTAGAGCTATAAGTATATGAAAGCTCAACAAAAGAACTAAGTGGGTGTGCATCCAACTTGCTTGCTCACGAAGACCTAGGGCATTTTGAGGAAGCCCATTATTGGAATATACAAGCCAAGTTCTATAATGAAAAATTCCCACTAGTATATGAAAGTGATAACATAAGAGACTCTCTATCATGAAGGTCTTGGTGCTACTTTGAAGCACAAGTGTGGAAAAAGGATAGTAGTATTGTCCCTTTATATATATTTTTTTGGGCCATTTTTTGGCCATTTTTTGGGACAATACTCTATGAATGATGATCATCACACTTCTATTTATTTACAACTCGATACTAGAACAAAGTATGACTCCATATGAATGCCTCCGGCGGTTACTGGGATAGCAATGATGCATGAGTGACTTGTTTGTAAGAATTATGAATGGTGGCTTTGCCTCAACTAAAATGTCAACTACATGATCATGCAAAGCAATATGACAATGATGGAGCGTGTCATAGTAAACGGAAAGGTGGAAAGTTGCATGGCAATATATCTCAGAATGGCTATTGCTACCTCTTGAGCACTTGCGTTGGTTTTCCCTTGAAGAGGAAAGGGTGGTGCAGCAAAGTAGTGTAAGTATGTCCCTCAGTTTTTGAGAACCAAGGTATCAATTCAGTAGGAGGCTACACGCGAGTCCCTCACACCTACACAAAATAAATAAATCCTCACAACCAACGCGATAAGGGGTTGTCAATCCCTACACGGTCACTTACGAGAGTGAGATCTGATAGATATGATAAGATAATATTTTTGGTATTTTTATGATAAAGATGCACAGTAAAATAAAAGCAATGAAAATAACTAAGTATTGGAAGATTAATATGATGGAGATAGACCCGTGGGCCATAGGTTTCACTAGTGGCTTCTCTCGAGAGCATAGGTATTTTATGGTGGGTGAACAAATTACTTTTGAGCAATTGACAGAATTGAGCATAGTTATGAGAATATCTAGGTATGATCATGTATATAGGCATCACGTCCAAGACAAGTAGACTAACTCCTTCCTGCATCTACTACTATTACTCCACACATCGACCGCTATCCAGCATGCATCTAGAGTATTAAGTTCAAGAGAACAGAGTAACGCCTTAAGCAAGATGACATGATGTAGAGGGATAAACTCATGCAATATAATAAAAACCCATCTTGTTATCCTTGATGGCAACAATACAATACGTGCCTTGCTGCCCCTACTGTCACTGGGAAAGGACACCGCAAGATTGAACCCAAAGCTAAGAACTTCTCCCATTGCAAGAAAGATCAATCTAGTAGGCCAAACCAAACAGATAATTCGAAGAGACTTGCAAAGATAATCAATCCTACATAAAATAATTTAGAGAATATTCAAATGTTGTTCATAGATAAACTCGATCATAAACCCACGATTCATCGGTCTCAACAAACACACCGCAAAAGAAGATTACATCAAATAGATGTAGTGACCAGACCTCAAACGGTCCAATCTCTGTGCTCAGGTGTCATCCCTGGATCAGTAATGCTGACACCACACAGTACTTGAAGGATTTATAACAGAGTAGCAATCACACACTTATTACATCGAGTGTCTCAAAAGAGAACTTATTACAATAAATATGGCTTAAGGCCATCTAATAACGATAATAGCGGAAGGCTTGAAAGATAAGTGAGTCCATCAACTCCAACAGCATCACTGAGTATAGAACCACGACCTAAAAGCACCTTAATCGTCGTTTGAAAAATCTGCAACATTAACGTTGCAGCCCGAAACGGGTCAGCACATGGAATATGCTGGCAATGTAACACGTAGAGAGTAATGGAATGAAATAGGCTATACTATATGCATATTTGGCTGGTGGAAAGCTCTATGGTTACAGTTTTGCGTAAAGCCAATTTTCCCTACTGCAAAGGAATAAATTTTATTTAACTATCATGGTAGTTGTTAAACATTGAGAATGGTTGACAACATTCTCAATCCCAATTAAGCATCATCATTAAACAAAACCCAACAAAATTAATTTTAGAGTAACATGATGAGATTCACACGAAAATCCAGGTACTAGATACTCAAGATGTCCATAACCGGGGACACGGCTAATCATGATTAGTTTATACACTCTGTAGAGGTTTGCACACTTTTCCCCACAAGACTCGATCGCCTCCATTTGATTTCTCGCACTACATGGTGTTTGAGAAACGGATGACCAAGACATAGTCTTTCAGAAGCGCTAGCACCTTACGATCGGGTAGACCGTTACACCTAGTTTCCCCTACATCTGCTAGTCTACCACTGTAAGATTTCACACAACTTAGTCAACTATGCTAGAGCCCATAGTAGCTTGTGGCTGCACATAGAAGTTTCTAGCATGAATAATCTCATGATCCCTTTGAGCCTGGGTGGCGATCCAAAAGAAAACATGCAATCGCTGGAATACCCAGGTGCCTCAATCCACCCAGATGTGTATTTATGTTGCCACCTTAGATAAACCATTAATTTAACAATCGCACATCTGTCATGGATACACTCACCCAATCCATGTCTACTAGCATAGCATGGCATAATAAGCAAACGTAAAAGTAACTCCCAAAGGTTTGATAATAAACAGGTAATAGGTACTACCTCAACTAATTCCCAAACCCACAATTTAATTAGATCCTAATCATGCAATGTGTGAGGATTGATCTAGTGCAATAAAAACTGGGTAGTTGGAAGTATGATCAAAGTGTTACTTGCCTTGCTGATGATCCGCAAAAACCTAGCGATTCGAAGTAGCAAGCAGCGCACTCCGGGTACTCTATCACAAACAAACAAGCATACAATAAGTACTCAACTAATGCACAGGTAAAACTCGAATAAGAGATCTAACCAGAAAGTTCAACTTAAGAACTCCGGTTGGCAAAAAGAATCAAATCGAACGAAGCAACGAAAGACAAACGACAAAAGAAACAAGCTTCATTTACTATTCTGGATCTAGGGAAATTTTTACATTAGCAAAAACCTGTTTGAGTTGGTTAAATGGAAATAGGGTTTTGAGACGAAACTCCAGGCGCTTGAATCGCCTGATTCCGATAAACGAGCAAAAAGTTAGACTAAAACGAAAATCGGATCAGGAATCGCGATAAAAAAACGCGGATTTAATCCGAGAAAAAGAAAAACGACGAACAGATTAATGAACGAACGTTCGTTAAATGGGCCTAAACGATGAACGCATTCGTTAAAACGAACGAACGGGCGAACTCTCGCTAATTAAATAAACCGGAAAAACCGATCTATTTAAAAAACGAAACTAAAAAACCAAACAAACCGACGGAAAACCGGTCGGTTTTTTGAGAAAAACCGGCGGCGAGAAAAACTACCTCCGGTGGCGGCGGATCTGGCGGTCCGGCGAGGCGGCGCGGCGGCGGGGCGGGGCGGGGCGGCGGCACGGCGGCGGCGGCGGGCGGCGCTAGGGTTAGGGTTTGGGGCGGGGCGGCTTTGGGCTGGCTCGGGCCTCGGCGGCACTATTTAAAGGGCCGGCGAGGCGGAGTCCTGGCTGGTTACGGCCCAGAGTCGGTTCAAACTTCTTTTTTTTAAATAATTACGCTCAGAAAAAAAACAAAAGGAATACTAAACGGACTCCCAAAATCCCGAAATAAATTTTCCCCGGCTTATAAAATCAAAGCGCACAGGATGAACATTTATTTGGGGCCTAAATGCGATTTTGAAAAAAGCGCATTTTTCCTAAATTCAAATAAAATGGCAAATAAAACCTAAATAAAATCTTATTTGATTTTTTTATTAAATCCTCAATATTTCTTTATTCTGGGAAAGTCATTTTATTCCCTCTCTCATATTTTTGTAATAGAAATAATTGAAGATAAAATAAATAAAATCAAATGATCCTATTTTCAAAATTTGAGAAAAACTCAAATATGAAAATAACTAAATCCCCAACTCTCTCCGAGGGTCCTTGAGTTGCGTAGAATTTTCTAGGATCAACCAAAATGCAATAAAATATGATATGCAATGATGATCTAGTGTATAACATTCCAAATTGGAAATTTGGGATGTTACAAACCTACCCCCCTTAAGATGAATCTCGCCCTCGAGATTCGGGTTGGCTAGAAAATAGGTGAGGGTGGTCCTTCAGCAAATTTTCCTCTCGTTCCCAGGTGGCTTCATCCTCCGTGTGGTGGCTCCACTGAACCTTGCAAAACTTGATAACCTTGCTGCGGGTGACTCGACTGGCATACTCTAGAATCTTAACTGGTTTCTCCTCATAGGTCAAATCACTGTCCAACTGAATCGCTTCTAGCGGCACTGTATCTCTCAGCGGTATATCGGCCATCTCTACATGGCACTTCTTCAACTGGGAAACGTGGAACACGTCGTGAACTCCTGACAATCCTTCGGGCAACTCCAACTTGTAGGCTACTTCTCCCATACGCTCCAAAACCTTGTATGGGCCTACAAAATGTGGCGCTAACTTTCCCTTAACTCCAAAGCGCTTAACTCCTCGAAGTGATGATACTCGAAGATAAACTCGGTCTCCGACTTCGTAAACTGTCTCCTTGCGTTTTCAATCTGTGCAGCTCTTCTGCCTAGACTGGGCTACCTTGAGCCTATCACGAATCAATTTTTACTTTCTGTTTAGACTCCTTAATCAGATCCGGTCCAAACAACTAGTGGTCTCCAACTTCATCCCAAGACAATGGGGTCCTACACCTCCTTCCGTACAAGGCTTCGAAAGGGGCCATCTTCAAACTGGATTGATATCTGTTGTTGTAAGAGAACTCTGCATATGGCAAACTCTCGTCCCAACTAGATTCGTAATCTAGCGCACAAGCTCTTAGCATATCCTCCAAAATCTGATTGACTCTCTCGGTCTGTCCATCTGTCTGCGGATGGAAAGCTGTACTAAACTTCAGTCTGGTACCCAAAGTTTCATGCAACTGATTCCAGAACTTTGAGGTAAATTGGGTTCCTCTATTTGATACAATACTCCTTGGAACTGATTCCAGAACTGGTCATGTATATCTTTGCCAACTTTGCACTGGTATAGGTAGTCTTCACTGGAATGAAATGAGCTACCTTTGTCAAACGATCGACTACAACCCATATTGAGTCATAGCCTGAACGAGTTCTGGGTAAACCCATAATAAAATCCATGCCTAATTTATCCCACTTCCATTCGGGTATCAGCAATGGTTGTAGCAATCCTGCTGGCTTCTAATGTTCTGCCTTTACTCTCTGACATACATCACAAACTGCTACGTACTCCGCAATATCCTTCTTCATTCCGGTCCACCAAAAAGTATCCTTCAAATCCAAATACATCTTGGTATTTCCTGGGTGAATCGAATATGGTGAATCATGGGCCTCTTGCAGAATTAACTTCCTGATCTCCGAATCATTAGGCACATAAACACGGTCTTCAAACCATAAGGTGTCGTGCTCATCCTCATGAAATCCCTTAGCTTTTACTTTGCTCATTTTCTCCTTTATAGAGGCAATCTCCTTGTCAGTCTTCTGGGCATCCCTGATCTTATCCATCAAAGTAGACTGAATCTCCAATGCTGCTACATAGCCTCTCGGAACTATCTCCAAACATAGTTCAAGAAGATTTTTGGCTAACTCTCTTGGTAAATCTCCCGTCATTAAGGTGTTGACATGAATTTTACGGCTCAATGCGTCAGCTACTACGTTAGCCTTTCCGGGGTGATAATGCAATTTCATATCATAATCCTTGATGAGCTCCAACCATCTCCTTTGCCTGAGGTTCAACTCCTTCTGCGTGAAAATATACTTCAAACTCTTGTGATCCGTGTACACCTCACAATGGTTTCCAATGAGAAAATGTCTCCATGTTTTCAATGCATGCACTACGGCTGCTAACTCCAAATCATGCGTAGCATAATTTAACTCATGAGGCCTAAGCTGTCATGAGTGATAACCCACAAGTATAGGGGATCGCAACAGTTTTCTATAAGTAAGAGTGTCGAACCCAACAAGGAGCTAAAGGTAGAATAATATTCCCTCAAGTTCTATCAACCACCGATACAACTCTACGCATGCTTGACGTTCGCTTTACCTAGAACAAGTATGAAACTAGAAGTACTTTGTAGGTGTTTTCGGAAAGGCTTGCAAGAAAGTAAAGAGCACGAAAATAAAACTAGGGGCTGTTAAGGTAAAGAAGCAACCATAGTAAATATAGCAAGTGTGGAAAAGTGGTGCTAGGAGTTGCGAAATTGTCCCTTAAGCAATTGACTACTTTACTAGACCGATAGCAAGTATTATGTGGGAGAGGCCACAGCTAGCATGTCATCCCTTACATGGAATTCTATGCACTTATGATTGGAACTATTAGCAAGCATCCGCAACTACTAATGTTCATTAAGGTAAAACCCAACCATAGCATTAAGATATATTGGTCCCCCTTCAATCCCGTATGCATCAATTTCTATGCTAGGTTGAAGCTTCTGTCACTCTTGCCCTCCAATACATAGTCCTATCAACATACAACTAACCCTATGGTGTGATCCACGCGCGCGCTCATATGATGGGCACCAAAGGACAACAACATAACCACAAGCAAATTAAATCAATCATAGCAATTCATCAACCACCGATAGGACAACGAAAATCTACTCAGACATCATAGGATGGCAACACATCATTGGATAATAATATGAGGCATAAAGCACCATGTTCAAGTAGAGGGTACAGCGGGTTACGGGAGAGTGGACCACTATAGATAGAGGGGGGAAGGTGATGGAGATGTTGGTGAAGATGGCGGAGGTGTTGGTGAAGATCGCGGTGATGATGATGATGGCCACGACGGTGTTCCGGCGCCACCGGAGGAGAGGTGGAGAGGGGCCCCCTTCTTCCTCTTCTTCCTTGACCTCCTCCTTAGATGGGAGAAGGGTTTCCCCTCTGGTCCTTGGCCTCCATGGCATGGGAGGGGCGAGAGCCCCTCCGAGAATGGATCTATCTCTCTGTTTCTCTCTGGTTCTGCGTTCTCTCCTGGCTCTATTTCACCATTTCGTATATATATGGAGATCCGTAACTCCGATTGGCCTGAAACCTTCGGCGTGATTTTTTTCCGAATATTAGCTTTCTTGCGGCAAAAGAAGAGCGTCAAGGGTAGGGGGCGCTCCCTAGGGGGGGGCGCCCCCTGCCTCGTGACCACCTTGGGCACTGGTTCGCGTTGATTTTCCTTCTGAATTTTCCATATTCTCCAAAAATAAGCTCCGTCTGTTTTTATCCCGTTTGGACTCCGTTTGATATGGATATTCTGCGAAACCAAAAACATGCAACAAACAGGAACTAGCACTGGGCACTGGATCAATATGTTAGTCCCAAAAATAATATAAAAAGTTGCCAAAAAGTATATGAAAGTTGAATAATATTGGCATGGAACAATCAAAAATTATAGATACGACGGAGACGTATCAGCATCCCCAAGCTTAATTCCTGCTCATCCTCGAGTAGGTAAATGATAAAAAAGATTATTTTTGATGTGGAATGCTACCTACCATAATCTTGATCATATGTCTAATCATGACATGAATATTAAGACACGAGTGATTCAAAGCAATAGTCTATCCTTTGACATTAAGACAATAATACTTCAAGCATACTAATAAAGCAATCATGTATTTTCAAAATAACATGGCCATAGAAAGTTATGCCTATAAAATCATATAGTCTGGCTATGCTCCATCTTCACCACACAAAATATTCAAATCATGCACAACCCCGATGACAAGCCAAGCAATTGTTTCATACTTTTGATGTTCTGAAACCTTTTCAACTTTCACGCAATACATGAGCGTGAGCCATGGACATAACACTATAGGTGGAATAGAATATGATGGTGGAGGAGACAAAAAGGAGAAGATAGTCTCACATCAACTAGGCATATCAACGGGCTATGGAGATGCCCATTAATAGATATCAATGTGAGTGAGTAGGGATTGCCATGCAACGGATGCACTGGAGCTATAAGTGTATGAAAGCTCTAACTGAAACTAAGTAGGTGTGCATCCAACTTGCTTGATCATGAAGACCTCAGGCATTTGAGGAAGCCCATCATCAAAATATACAAGCCAAGTTCTATAATGAAAATTCCCACTAGTATATGAAAGTGATAACTCAAGAGACTCTCTATATGAAGAACATGGTGCTACTTTGAAGCACAAGTGTGGAAAAAGGATAGTAGCATTGCCCCTTCTCTCTTTTTCTCTCATTTTTTTCTTTTTTTGGGCCTTCTCTTTTTTTGGCCTTTCTCTTTTTTTTCGTCCGGGGTCTCATCCCGACTTGTGGGGGAATTATAGTCTCCATCATCCTTTCCTCACTAGGGCAATGCTCTAATAATGATGATCATCACACTTTTATTTACTTACAACTCGATATTACAACTCGATACTAGAACAAAGATATGACTCTATATGAATGCCTCCGGCAGTGTACCGGGATGTGCAATGATCTAGCGTAGCAATGACATCAAAAAACGGACAAGCCATGAAAACATCATGCTAGCTATCTTACGATCATGCAAAGCAATATGACAATGAATGCTCAAGTCATGTATATGATGATGATGAAAGTTGCATGGCAATATATCTCGGAATGGCTATGGAAATGCCATGATAGGTAGGTATGGTGGCTGTTTTGAGGAAGGTATATGGTGGGTTTATGGTACCGGCGAAAGTTGCGCAGTACTAGAGAGGCTAGCAATGGTGGAAGGGTGAGAGTGCATATAATCCATGGACTCAACATTAGTCATAAGGAACTCACACACTTATTGCAAAAATTTATTAGTCATCGAAACAAAGTACTACGCGCATGCTCCTAGGGGGATAGATTGGTAGGAAAAGACCATCGCTCGTCCCCGACCGCCACTCATAAGGATGACAATCAATAAATAAATCATGCTCTGACTTCGTTACATAACGGTTCACCATACGTGCATGCTACGGGAATCACAAACCTCAACACAAGTATTTCTACAATCCACAACTACCCACTAGCATGACTCTAATATCACCATCTTTATATCGCAAAACTATTGCAAGGAATCAAACATATCATATTCAGTGATCTACAAGTTTTATGTAGGATTTTATGACTAACCATGTAAATGACCAATTCCTGTCATCTCTCTAAATAGATGTAAGTGAAGCAAGAGAGTTCAATTCTTTCTACAAAAGATATGCCCACGCTCTAACAAATATAAGTGAAGCAAAAGAGCATTCTGCAAATGGCGGTTGTCTATGAAAAGAGAAACAGGCAATCCAAACTTCAAATGATATAAGTGAAGCACATGAACTATTCTATAAATCCATACTCAAAAGATATAAGTGAAGTGCAATGAGCATTCTATAAATCAACCAAGGACTATCTCATACCAGCATGGTGCATAAAAGAAAAATGAAAACCAAAATGCAAAAGACGCTCCAAGATTGCACATATCGCATGAACGAAACGAATCTGAAAACATACCGATATTTGTTGAAGAAAGAGGGGATGCCTCCCTAGCATCCCCAAGCTTAGATGCTTGAGTCTCCTTGAATATTTACTTGGGGTGCCTCGGGCATCCCCAAGCTTGAGCTCTTGCCTCTCTTCCTTCCTCTCACATCGAGACCTTCTCAATCATCGAACACTTCATCCACACAAAACTTCAACAGAAAACTCGGTAAGATCCGTTAGTATAATAAAGCAAATCACTACTCTAAGTACTGTTTCAAACCAATTCATATTTTGTTTTTGCATTGTGTTTACTGTAATATAACTTTTTCATGGCTTAATCAACTGATATAAATTGATAGTTTCATCAAAACAAGCAAACTATGCATCAAAAACAAAATCTGTCTAAAACAGAACAGTCTGTAATAATCTGAACATTCACCATACTTATGATACTTGAAAAATTATACCAAAATTAGGAAAAATAAAAAATTGTAAAGGAAGACAGTGCAAAAACAATCAGAACCATTTGACGTTCCAGCTAAAAATGTAAAATCACGCACTACAGCCAAAGTTTCTGTCCTGCACCGTACAAACCATCAAGCAAATGTAAACATCCTAAAGGCAAACCTTGGCGCATTATTTTTATAATACAATGGAATTGTACAAGGGGATAATTATTTTTGTTGAAAAGTTTCTGTAATCAAGATTCACAAAGTTGCCGTGAGTATGAACAAAGTTCAAGGAGCTCTCCCACTTCAACAATGCTTGTCTTTCTCACTTTCGCTTTCCTTTTTGAAAAAGTTTTGGGTTCCCCTCTTTATTTTTGTTGTTTTTAAACTATATGAAAGCACTCAATAGAAATAAATGACTATCTAAAACTTCCGGGTTGTCTCCCTGGCAGCGCTTTCTTTAAAGCCATTAAGCTAGGCATATAGTGCTCAAGTAATGAATCCACCCGGATCCCAAGGTATATCAAAGCCAATTTTAATTAACAATGATTTGTAATTTAGTAGTGAGCACAAAGTAACATATATAATGTAATGACGAAGTCTAACTCTCTTCCTATGCATCGGCATGTCATAAAGGAACAATTCATGCACACAAAGTAAAGGCCAATGCATAGTATAAACAGTTTCTTGCAATTTTATCATGTTGGAAACATAGAGAGGTGGAGACATAGTTCCTCTGTCATAATAATTGCAAGTAGGAGCAGCAAGCACATGCATATTATATTCATCAAAATCATCATGTGCAACGATAAAAGGCAACCCATCAATATATTCCTTCATAAGAGCAAACTTCTCCGATATAGTGTAGTTTGGAGAATTCAAAAAGATAATAGGACTATCATGCGTGGGTGCAATAGAAACAATTTCATGTTTAACATAGGGAACTATAGCAAGTTCATCTCCATAAGCATAATTCATATTGGCATCTTGGCCATAAGCATAGCAAGCATCATCAAAAAGGGATATTTCAAAAGAATCATAGGGATCATAACAGTCATCATAACAATCATCCTTCGGTAAGCACGAAGGGGAATTAAACAATGTATGAGTTGAAGAGTTACTCTCATTAGAAGGTGGGCACGGGTGATCAATCCGCTCTTCCTCCTTTTGTTCTTCGCTCTCCTCCTCATCTTTTTCATCCAATGAGCTCACAGTGTCATCAACTTCTTCCATAGACTCCTGCAGAATATTAGTCTCTTCTTGGACAGCGGAGTATTCCTCAATATATTGTTTAACATAGGTATTAGAAGCATAATTATCCTAGCAATATTTAAGTATAGGAAAATTTTCAGATTTGTGAAAAGTAGCATCATACTTTTCAATCAAAGAAGCAATTTCATAAGCACCCTCAAAAGCAACAAATTCTTCAATTTGTTGAACATCATAGTAACTATAAACACCTTTAGCATAAGAAGATAAGATTCCATTATCAATAAACTCACATTGGTATGGAAGGTGTTTCTTAGGGTTTTCAGAACAACAAGTAAAATCATATAGTTCACATAAATTCCAAGCATAGCATTGCAAACATTGAATTTGACTCCATAATAGTTTCCCTTTTTCAGATATACGGTGTCGCACATAAAAAGCATGCTCATCTAAGGATTTGCCCTCAACTAAGCTAGTTGGGATTTCAGCACGAGCACATAGGGATCGAAGATGATCCAAGTAATAAGCTTCAGCAGTGTGATAGATTTTGATTGGTTCTTCAACCATTGGATCAGTAGGTACAACTAATTTTTTTGGTATTTTGCATTTCCTACCCATAACTATAGATAGAAAACAACTAAGAACAGCAAATAAAAATTACTTAGTGATAAAGCAAACAAGCACACATGAGAATATTCACCCCACGCTATTGCTCCCCGGCAACGGCGCCAGAAAAAGGTCTTGATAACCCACAAGTATAGGGGATCGCAACAGTTTTCAATAAGTAAGAGTGTCGAACCGAACGAGGAGCTAAAGGTAGAACAAATATTCCCTCAAGTTCTATCGAACACCGATACAACTCTACGCACACTTGACGTTCGCTTTACCTAGAACAAGTATGAAACTAGAAGTACTTTGTAGGTGTTTTCGGAAAGGCTTGCAAGAAAGTAAAGAGCACGAAAATAAAACTAGGGGATGTTAAGGTAAAGAAGCAACTAAAGTAAATATAGCAAGTGTGGAAAAGTGGTGGTAGGAGTTGCGAAACTGTCCCTTAAGCAATTGACTTCTTTACAAGACTGATAGCAAGTATTATGTGGGAGAGGCCACTGCTAGCATGTCATCCCTTACTTGGAATTCTATGCACTTATGATTGGAACTATTAGCAAGCATCCGCAACTACTAATGTTCATTAAGGTAAAATCCAACCATAGCATTAAGATATATTCGTCCCCCTTCAATCCCGTATGCATCAATTTCTATGCTAGGTTGAAGCTTCTGTCACTCTTGCCCTCCAATACATAGTCCTATCAACATAAAACTAACCCTATGGTGTGATCCACGTGCGCGCTTATATGATGGGCACCAAAGGACAGCAACATAACCACAAGCAAATTAAATCAATCATAGCAATTCATCAACCACTGATAGGACAACGACAATCTACTCAGACATCATAGGATGGCAACACATCATTGGATAATAATATGAAGCATAAATCACCATGTTCAAGTAGAGGGTACAGCGGGTTGCGGGAGAGTGGACCGCTGTAGATAGAGGGGGGAAGGTGATGGAGATGTTGGTGAAGATGGTGGAGGTGTTGGTGAAGATCGCGGTGATAATGATGATGGCCACGGCGTCGTTCCGACGCCACCGGAGGAGAGGGGGAGAGGGGCCCCCTTCTTCCTCTTCTTCCTTGACCTCCTCCCTAGATGGGAGAAGGGTTTCCCCTCTGGTCCTTGGCCTCCATGGCATGGGAGGGGCGAGAGCCCCTCCGAGATTGGATCTATCTCTCTGTTTCTCTCTGGTTCTGCGTTCTCTCCTGGCTCTGTTTCACCGTTTCGTATATATATGGAGATCCGTAACTCCGATTGGCCTGAAACCTTCGCCGTGATTTTTTTCCGAATATTAGCTTTCTTGCAGCAAAAGAAGAGCGTTAACCGCCTTACGGTGGGCTCACGGGGGTAGGGGGCGCGCCCTAGGGGGGCACCCCCTGCCTCGTGACCACCTCGGGCACTGGTTCGCGTTGATTTTCCTTCCGAATTTTCCATATTTTCCAAAAATAAGCTCCGCCCGTTTTTATCCCGTTTGGACTCCGTTTGATATGGATATTCTGCGAAACCAAAAACATGCAACAGACAGGAACTGGCACTGGGCACTAGATCAATATGTTAGTCCTAAAAATAATATAAAAAGTTGCCAAAAAGTATATGAAAGTTGAATAATATTGGCATGGAACAATCAAAAATTATAGATACGATGGAGATGTATCAGTGAGGCATAGGAAACAACTCTTCCTTCCTGCATAAGCACTGCTCCAAGTCCTCGACGTGAAGCGTCGCAATACACCTCATAATCCTTGGTCTGGTCTGGCAAAATCAACACGGTGATATAACCAAACATTTCTTTAACTCCTGGAAACTAGCCTCACATTCCTCAGTCCATATGAACTTGGTATCCTTTTTCAACAACTCCGTCATAGGCTTCGCAATCTTTGAGAAATTATCAATGAATCTCCGGTAGTATCCTGCGAGTCCAAGAAAACTCCGGATCTCTCCAACTGTTGTTGGGGCTTCCCAATTTGTCACGGTATCAACCTTAGTGGGATCTACTGCTATACCTTCTCCAGATATAACGTGTCCGACAAATCCAACTTCCTTCAACCAAAACTCACATTTGCTAAATTTTGGCATATAATTGATGTTCTCTGAGTTTTCCAAGAACCAAACGCAAATGCTCCTGATTCTCCTCTTCATTCTTCGAGTAAACCAGGATATCATCAGTGAACACTACAACTAACTTATCCAGAAACTCCATAAACACCTTGTTCATCATGTTCATAAAATATGCAGGTGCGTTAGTCAGACCAAATGAAATAACGGTATACTCGTACAGCCCATACCTGGTGGTAAAAGTCGTCTTAGGTATATCCTATTCTCGAATCTTCAACTGGTGGTATCCCGATCGCAGATCGATCTTGGAAAATACCTTAGCTCCTTGCAATCGATCAAACAGATCATTGATCATCGGTAGTGGGTACTTGTTCTTGATGGTTACTTCATTCAATCCTCGATAATCAACAACCATCCTTAACGATACATCCTTCTTCTCCACTAGAAGTACTGGTGATCCCCAAGGTGAAGAACTTGGGCGAATATATCCTTTATCCAGTAACTCCTTAATCTGCTTCTTAATCTCCACCAAATCTTTTGCGGGCATCCTATATGGTCTCTTTGATATTGGCCCTGTGCCTGGCAAAAGCTCAATCAAAAACTCAATATCTCTATCCGGTGGCATGCCTAGCAACTCTTCTGGAAATACATCCGGGAAATCCTTCACCACTAGTACTTCCTCCTGCACAACTCTTGTTAAACAATTTACCTGATTCCTCTTTGGCACATGCCGGGATACATGCTTGATCCTTCTTCCTTCTGGGGTGGTGAGCAAGATCGACTTACTGGCGCAATCGATGTTTCCTCCATACATCGACAACCAATCCATACCCAAAATTACATCCAATCCTTGTGATTCCAAAATGATTAAATCCGCGGGAAACACATGCCTACCTATACTCAATGGCACTTGAAAACATCCTTGGCTAGCCATATACTCCGCTCCTGGTGAGCTTACTAACATTGGTGTTCTAAGAACTTTGGTGGGGAGGTTATACTTATCCACAAATTCCCTTGATATGTATGAATGCGATGCACAAGTATCAAAAAGAACAAGTGCAGTAAATGACTAAACCAAAAACTTACCGATTACTGCATCCAGCTGCTATTCAACCTCCTCCACGTTAACGTGGTTCACCTGTCCCCTATTGAAAGGGTTCGGCTTCTTTCTAGAGCTTCCATGCCATTTCCATTCT
The DNA here is from genome assembly GCF_002162155.2 of Triticum dicoccoides. Classification (NCBI taxonomy): domain Eukaryota; kingdom Viridiplantae; phylum Streptophyta; class Magnoliopsida; order Poales; family Poaceae; genus Triticum; species Triticum dicoccoides. The sequence continues at coordinate 244,029,389 of NC_041392.1, read as the reverse complement.
GGGATTCAGGACATTCATTGGCATAATGTCCGGTCTTCTGGCACTTGAAACAAGTGACTTGGCTCAGGTCTCTCTTGGCTGGGGTTGATGGGTTGGTGCGGTTCTGGCCGTTGCTTCCTCCATTCCCATTACCATTCTTGGTGCCATTATGATTGTGCGAGCTACCTCCTCCATGGGTATGCTGAAAATGTCCTTCCGGTCTAGGGGTAAAACGTGGCTTCTGCTGAGCCCTGAATTGTACTTCCCTTGTCCATACTTCCTCTTGCGATTCTCAATCTGTTGTTGCTTCCCTTCAATCATAAGAGCACGATCTACCAACTCTTGGTAGTTGTTGAAGGTTGCTACCATCAACTGCATGTTCAACTCATCATTCAGTCCTTCCAGAAACTTCTCCTGCTTAGCTGCATCCGTAGCAACGTCATCTGGGGCATAACATGCTAACTTACTAAAGTCCTCCACATACTGGCCAACTATCCGTCCTCCTTGGCGCAAGTTGCGAAACTCTCGCTTCTTCATGGCAATAGCTCCTGCTGAAACATGGGCAGTACGAAAAGCCTGCTGAAACTGGTCCCACGTGACAGTGTCGACAGGGAAAGTGGCTGTGAAATTCTCCCACTATAATGATGTGGGTCCTTCAAGCTGATGTGCGGCAAACTTCACCTTTTCCGCATCTGTGCATCCTGCGGTGGTCAACTCTCTAGCTGTCTTGCGGAGCCAATCATCTGCTACTATCGGCTCGGTGCTACTGGAAAACACTGGCAGATTCAGCCTAAGAAAATGGGCTAAGTGATCAATAGGTGGTGGTGGTGGTGGGTTGTTGTTGTTGTTGTTGCTCCCCTGATTCTGATTCTGGACTAGCAACTGCATCAATGTGTTCTGCTACTGGATCAACTGAGTGAGCTCCGGTGGGAAGGTAAATCCGGGGTCATTCTCGGAGGCATCTGAGGGTTTAGAAAAGATGAGATTTAAGAATAGAGGGGGTCTAAAGTGAAAACATTACCCATATGCACATGAGGCAAAAGTAAACAATTCACTTCATTCAATCAATCAAACAAGGGCATACAGTCGATCTAACTATCGCAAAAGTGTTTGGACTACTATATTTACATGGTGGACTACTACTACTGTTGGGGTGGTCTTCTAGAAATATTCTTCGGTTGCAGACTCCATGATATCTGCTCCAGCTTCATCAACATAGTCATCATCGCTATCATCTAGATCTGAGTCGGTGTCGTCGATGATGATGTAGTCTTCCGAACGAATCTCCTTGGGTTCTTCGTCTTCCTCTACTGGCATAGGGCCTCCCATGAATATTCCAATCTTCTTGATCAGATCGTCATTCTTCTCCACTAATACTTCGATTTCCTCTTCATAATCTTCACATGTAGCCTTGAGTTCTTCCTCCAGTTCCTTGATTCTTGTCCTCGCCTTCTTTAGATCTATCATGTCGGCGCACATCTGGCTCTCCTGACGTCGAATGTGTTGGTTTAACTCCTGGATAAAAGCTGCAACTGATCTATCCTTCCTGGTGCTGATCATCTCCCAGTGCTCATCTCGGCGCCCACAAATCTGGTAGATAGTATCCTTGAGATCATTGTGGTAAACTTCTCCAATGCGTCCCATGGCGATGTGAGCTGCCATGCTCTTTCCTAGACTCCAAGTTGGTGCATCAAAAGAAAACTCTATGGGCTTAGTGACTAGCATGAACGTCCTTCCTAGAACTTGAACTTGAATCATCCAGCGCTCTTCTTCCGGTAGAGTGGCGTTGTAAGTTCTGGTGAAGCTTGGTACTCCTATGTTTAGGTATCTAGTGACTTCCTTCAAGTGACGTCCAAAGGGTGTATCTTCATCCGGTTGCGTGAACTTGTTCCTTGCATCCGCCATCCTAAAAGAGTAGAAAAGATGAGAAGTCAAAAAGAGAAGAGAGTGAGTGGTGATCTAGGTCTTTAGCTTAGTGGTCGTGTCCTACAGTCAGCGTGTGCTCTGATACCATCTTGTAGCGACCAGACCTCAAACGGTCCAATCTCTGTGCTCAGGTGTCATCCCTGGATCAGTAATGCTGACACCACACAGTACTTGAAGGATTTATAACAAAGTAGCAATCACACACTTATTACATCGAGTGTCTCAAAAGAGAACTTATTACAATAAATATGGCTTAAGGCCATCTAATAATGATAACAGCGGAAGGCTTGGAAGATAAGTGAGTCCATCAACTCCAACGGCATCACTGAGTATAGAACCACAACCTAAAAGCACCTTAATCGTCGTCTGAAAAGTCTGCAACATTAACGTTGCAGCCCGAAACGGGTCAGCACATGGAATATGCTGACAATGTAACACATAGAGAGTAATGGAATGAAATAGGCTATACTAGATGCATATTTGGCTGGTGGAAAGCTCTATGGTTACAGTTTTGCGTAAAGCCAATTTTTCCCTACTGCAAAGGAATAAATTTTATTTAACTACCATGGTAGTTGTTAAACATTGAGAATGGTTGACAACATTCTCAATCCCAATTAAGCATCATCATTAAACAAAACCCAACAAAATTAATTTTAGAGTAACATAATGAGATTCACATGAAAATCCAGGCACTAGATACTCAAGATGTCCATAACCGGGGACACGGCTAATCATGATTAGTTTATACACTCTGCAGAGGTTTGCACACTTTTCCCCACAAGACTCGATCGCCTCCGTTTGATTTCTCGCACTACATGGTGTTTGAGAAACGGATGACCGAGACATAGTCTTTCAGAAGCGCTTGCACCTTACGATCGGGTAGACCGTTACACCTACTTTCCCCTACATCTTCTAGTCTACCACTGTAAGAGTTCGCAGAACTTAGTCAACTATGCTAGAGCCCATAGTAGCTTGTGGCTGCACACGGAAGTTTCTAGCATGAATAATCTCATGATCCCTTTGAGCCTGGGTGGCGGTCCAAAAGAAAATAGGCAATCGCTGGAATACCCAGGTGCCTCAGTCCACCCAGATGTGTATTTAAGTTGCCACCTTAGATAAACCATTAATTTAACAATCTCACATCTATCATGGATACACTCACCCAATCCATGTCTACTAGCATAGCATGGCATAATAAGCAAACGTAGAAGTAACTCCCAAAGGTTTGAAAATAAACAGGTAATAGGTACTACCTCAACTACTTCCCAAACCCACAATTTAATTAGATCCTAATCATGCAATGTGTGGGGATTGATCTAGTGCAATAAAAACTGGTTAGTTGGAAGTATGATCAAAGTGTTACTTGCCTTGTTGATGATCCGCAAAAACCTAGCGATTCGAAGTAGCAAGCGGCGCACTCTGGGTACTCTATCGCAAACAAACCAGCATACAATAAGTACTCAACTAATGCACAGGTAAAACTCTAATAAAGATCTAACCAGAAAGTTCAACTTAAGAACTCTGGTTGGAAAAAAGAATCAAATCGAACGAAGCAACGAAAGACAAATGGCAAAAGAAACAAGCTTCATTTACTATTCTGGATCTGGGGCAATTTTTACAGTGGCAAAAACCTGTTTGAGTTGGTCAAACGGAAAGAGGGTTTCGAGACGAAACTCCAGGCGCTTGAATCGCCTGATTCCGATAAACGAGCGAAAAGTTAGACTAAAACGAAAATCGGATTAGGAATCGCGATCAGAAAAAATCACGGATTTAATCCGAGAAAAAGAAAAACGACGAACAGATAAACGAACGAATTTTCGTTAACTGGGCCTAAACGATGAACGCGTTCATTAAAACGAAAGAACGGGCAAACGCTCGCTAATTAAATAAACCGGAAAAACCGATCTATTTTAAAAAATGAAACTAAAAAAACAAACAAACCAACGGAAAACCGATCGGTTTTTCGAGAAAAACCGGCGGCGAGAAAAACTACCTCCGGCGGCGGCGGATCCGGCGGTCCGGTGAGGCGGCGCTGGCGGCAGCGGCATTGGCGGCGGCGGTCGGCGCTAGGGTTAGGGTTTGGTGGTGGGGCAGCTTTGGGCTGGCTCGGGCCTCGGCGGCACTATTTAAAGGCCCGGCCAGGCGGAGTCCTGGCCGGTTACGGCCCAGAGTCGGTTCGGACTTCTTCTTTTTTAAATAATCATGCTTAGAAAAAAACAAAAGGAATACTAAACGGACTCCAAAAATCCCGAAATAAATTTTCCCCGGCTTCTAAAATCAAGCAGCACAGGATGAACATTTATTTGGGGCCTAAATGCAATTTTGAAAAACACGCATTTTTCCTAAATTCAAATAAAATAGCAAATAAAACCAAAATAAAATCTTATTTGATTTTTTATTAAATCCTCAATATTTCTTTATTTTGGGAAAGTCATTTTATTCCCTCTCTCATATTTTTGTAATAGAAATAATTGAAGATAAAATAAATAAAATCAAATGATCTTATTTTCAAAATTTGACAAAAACTCAAATATGAAAATAACTAAATCCCTAACTCTCTGTGAGGGTCCTTGAGTTGCGTAGAATTTTCTAGGATCAACCAAAATGCAATAAAATATGATATGCAATGATGATCTAGTGTATAACATTCCAAATTGGAAATTTGGGATGTTACAATAGATCTCCACAAGAGAGGGGGAGAACTTTGTATTGAGATCCAAAAAGAGAGAAGAAGCCATCTAGCTAATAACTATGGACCCGTAGGTCTGAGGTAAACTACTCACACTTCATCGGAGAGGCTATGATGTCGATGTAGAAGCCCTCCGTGATCGATGCCCCCTCCGGCGGAGCTCCGGAAACAGGCCCCAAATGGGATCTCGTGGATACAGAAAGTCACGGCGGTGGAATTAGGGTTTTGGCTCTGTATCTGATCGTTTGGGGGTATGTAGGTATATATAGGAGGAAGAAGTACGTCAGTGGAGAAACAGGGGGCCCACGAGGGTGGAGGGCGCGCCTGGGGGGGTAGGCGCGCCCCCTACCTCGTGGCCTCCCTGTTGGTTGCTTGACGTAGGGTCCAAGTCTCCTGGGTCTTGTTCGTTCCAAAAATCACGTTCCTGGAGGTTTCATTCCGTTTGGACTCCGTTTGATATTCCTTTTCTTCGAAACCCTAAAATAGGCAAAATAAACAGCAATTCTGTGTTGGGCCTCCGGTTAGTAGGTTAGTCCCAAAAATAATATAAAAGTGTATAATAAAGCCCAATAATGTCCAAAACAGTAGATAATATAGCATGGAGCAATCAAAAATTATAGATACCTTGGAGACGTATCAAGCATCCCCAAGGTTAATTCCTGCTCGTCCTCGAGTAGGTAAATGATAAAAACAGAATTTTTGTTGTGGAATGCTACATGGCATATTTTCAATTTAATTCTTCTTAATTGTGGTATGAATATTCAGATCCGAAAGATTCAAGACAAAAGTTTAATATTGACATAGAAATAATAATACTTCAAGCATACTAACTAAGCAATTATGTCTTCTCAAAATAACATGGCCAAAGAAAGTTGTCCCTACAAAATCATATAGTCTGGCTATGCTCTATCTTCACCACACAAAGTATTTAAATCATGCACGACCCCGATGACAAGCCAAGCAATTGTTTCATACTTTTGACATTCTCAAAAAAAATTCAATCTTGACGCAATACATGAGCGTGAGCCATGGACATAGCACTTTTAGGTGGAATAGAGTGGTAGTTGTGGAGAAGACTAAAAGGGAGAAGATAGTCTCACATCAACTAGGCGTATCAACGGGCTATGGAGATGACCATCAATAGATATCAATGTGAGTGAGTAGGGATTGCCATGCAACGGATGCACTAGAGCTATAAATATATGAAAGCTCAAAAAGAAACTAAGTGGGTGTGCATCTAACTTGCTTGCTCACGAATACCTAGGGCATTTTGAGGAAGCCCATCATTGGTATATGCAAGCCAAGTTCTATAATGAAAAATTCCCACTAGTATAAGAAAGTGATAACATAGGAGACTCTCTATCATGAAGATCATGGTTCTACTTTGAAGCACAAGTGTTGTAAAAGGATAGTAGCATTGTCCCTTCTCTCTTTTTCTCTCATATTTTTTATTTGAGCCTTTTCTTTTTATGGCATTTTTCGGCCTCTTCTTTTTTCGTCTGGAGTCTCAGCCCGACTTGTGGGGGAATCATAGTCTCCATCATCCTTTCCTCACTTGGGACAATGCTCTAATAATGATGATCATCACACTTTTATTTTCTTACAACTCAAGAATTACAACTCGATACTTAGAACAAAATATGACTCTATGTGAATGCCTCAGGTGGTGTACCGGGATATGCAATGACCCATGAGTGACATGTATGAAAAAATTATGAACGGTGGCTTTGCCACAAATACAATGTCAACTACATGATCATGCAAAGCAATATGACAATGATGGAGTGTGTCATAATAAACGGAATGGTGGAAATTTGCATGGCAATATATCTCGAAATGGCTATGGAAATGACATGATAGGTAGGTATGGTGGCTGTTTTGAGGAAGGTATATGGTGGGTGTATGATACCGACGAAAGGGGTGTGGTATTAGAGAGGCTAGCAATGGTGGAAGGGTGAGAGTGCGTATAATCCATGGACTCAACATTAGTCATAAAGAACTCATATACATATTGCAAAAATCTACAAGTTATCAAAGCAAAGTATTACGTGCATGCTCCTAGGGGGGTAGATTGGTAGGAAAAGACCATCTCTCATCCCTGACCGCCACTCATAAGGAAGACAATAAATAAATAAATCATGCTCGGACTTCATCACATAACGGTTCACCATACGTGCATGCTACGGGAATCACAAACTTTAACACAAGTATTTCTCAAATTCACAACTACTCAACTAGCACCACTTTAATATCACCATCTCCATATCTCAAAACAATCATCAAGTATCAAACTTCTCATAGTATTCAACACACTCATAAGAGAATTTTATTATTAATCTTGTATACCTAGCATATAGGATTATTTAAGCAATTTATCATGCTATTTAAGACTCTCAAAATAATCTAAGTGAAGCATGAGAGATCAATAGTTTCTATAAAACAAATCCACCACCATGCTCTAAAAGATATAAGTGAAGAACTAGAGCAAAACTATATAACTCAAAAGATATAAGTGAAGCACATAGAGTATTCTAATAATTTCCGAATCATGTGTGTCTCTCTCAAAAGGTGTTTATAGCAAAGATGACTGTGGTAAACTAAAAAATAAATACTCAAATCATACAAGACGCTCCAAGAAAAACATATATCATGTGGTGAATAAAAATATAGCTCCAAGTAAAGTTACCCATAGAAGTAGACGAAAGTGGGGATGCCTTCTGGGGCATCCCCGAGCTTTGGCTTTTAGGTGTCCTTAGATTATCTTGGGGGTGCCATGGGCATCCCCAATCTTAGGCTCTTGCCGCTCCTTGTCCCATAACCCATCAAATCTTTACCCAAAACTTGAAAACTTCACAACACAAAACTTAAAGTAGAAAATGTCGTGAGCTCCGTTAGCGAAAGAAAACAAAAGACCACTTCAAGGTACTATAATGAACTCATTATTTATTTATATTTGTGTTAAACCTACTGTATTACAACTTCTTGATGGTTTATAAACTATTTTACTAGCCATAGATTCATCAAAATAAGTAAACAACACACGAAAAACAGAATCTGTCAAAAACAGAACAGTCTGTAGTCATCTGTAGCTAGTGCAAGATCTGGAACCCCAAAAAGTCTAAAATAAATTGCTAGACGTGAGTAATTTATCTATTAATCATCTTAAAAAAGAATTAACTAAATATCACTTTCAATATAAAAATGGCAGCAGTTCTCGTGAGCGCTAAAGTTTCTGTTTTTTACAGCAAGATTAACAAGACTTTCCCCAAGTCTTCGCAACGGTTCCACTTGGCACAAACACTAATTAAACACAAAAAACACAACCAAAACAGAGGCTAGATAAATTATTTATTACTAAACAGGAGTAAAAATCAAGGAATAAAAATAAAATTGGGTTGCCTCCCAACAAGCGCTATCGTTTAACGCCCCTAGCTAGGCATAAAAAGCTAGGATAGATCTAGGTATTGCCATCTTTGGTAGGTAATTATTCAATGAGGCATCTACCGTCCTTAGGAATTTGTTTCCTTTTATTTATTATCAAACTTTTAGGCACAAGATCAAAAAAATCATTGGCGGCAAATGGTTCCTTAATGATAGCAAAAAGATTAGGGTGAACACTTATAGATTTGAGATCCGCAGTTTCTTTGCTAGAGGATTCACCTTTATTTTTAGGAACGTACATAAGCTTGGCAATTTTACTTGGGGGACTTGGAGTATTCTTTACGGAAGAAAAAGTGGTTCCAAGTTGGTAATGATACCCTCAAGTTTATTGATTCTAATGGAATCATGATTTATTCTTTCATTAACTATAGGTTCCTTCTCTTTAATATTTTTCAAAGTTACTCCTACTTTAGATCCATATTGGGTAATTTGGTTGTGGATCTTTTTATTGAAATTTTCAATTAACTCAACGGTAGCAACTTTATTTTCAATAATTTCCAGTTTTGGCATTACATGCTCCAAAATTAACATAGTTCCATTAACCAAAAGAGGTGGTGAGCCGAACAAATCTATCATAGCATTGTAAGAATCAAAAGTATGGCTACCCAAGAAGTTCGCTCCGGTAATGGTATCAGGGATATATCTGCGCCAACGAGTAACGCCTACATAAAAATTGCGAAGAAGAACGGAAGTAGATTGCTTCCTGGTAGATCTATTTTGAGAATTGCAAATTCTATACCAAGCGTCTTTTAGATTTTCTCCCTCCCTTTGCTTAAAATTTAGAACTTCATTCTCGGGAGACAACGGGGAAGATAGAGGACTCGCCATAACAACAAGCAAACGGGGAACGAGCAAAAAGAGGCAAATAGAGAAAGAGAGGGAGGATAGAGAGAGAGGGCGAATAAAACGGCAAGGGTGAAGTGGAGGAGAGGAAAATGAGAGGTAAATGGCAAATAATGTAATGCGGGAGATAAGGGTTTGTGATGGGTACTTGGTATGTTGACTTTTGCGTAGACCTCCCCAGCAACGGCGCCAGAAATGGCTTGTTGTCGGGAGTCAAATCTTGACTTGCGCGAACCTCCCCGGCAATGGTGCCAGAAATCCTTCTTGCTACCTCTTGAGCACTTGCGTTGGTTTTCCCTTAAAGAGGAAAGGGTGGTGCAACAAAGTAGCGTAAGTATTTCCCTCAGTTTTTGAGAACCAAGGTATCAATCCAATAGGAGGCTACGCGCGAGTCCCTCGCACCTACACAAAACAAATAAATCCTCGCAACCAACGCGATAAGGGGTTGTCAATCCCTACACGGTCACTTACGAGAGTGAGATCTGATAGATATGATAAGATAATATTTTTGGTATTTTTATGATAAAGATGCAAAGTAAAATAAAAGCAATGAAAATAACTAAGTATTGGAAGATTAATATGATGCAGATAGACCCGGGGGGCATAGGTTTCACTAGTGGCTTCTCTCGAGAGCATAGGTATTTTACGGTGGGTGAACAAATTACTGTTGAGCAATTGACAAAATTGAGCATAGTTATGAGAATATCTAGGTATGATCATGTATATAGGCATCATGTCCAAGACATGTAGACCGACTCCTGCCTGCATCTACTACTATTACTCCACACATCGACCGCTATCCAGCATGCATCTAGAGTATTAAGTTCAAGAGAACAGAGTAACGCCTTAAGCAAGATGACATGATGTAGAGGGATAAACTCATGCAATATGATAAAAAAACCATCTTGTTATCCTCGATGGCAACAATACAATATGTGCCTTGCTGCCCCTATTGTCACTGGGAAAGGACAATGCAAGATAGAACCCAAAGCTAAGCACTTCTCCCATTGCAAGAAAGATCAATCTAGTAGGCCAAACCAAACTGATAATTCGAAGAGACTTGCAAAGATAACCAATCATACATAAAAGAATTCAGAGAAGATTCAACTATTGTTCATAGATAAACTAGATCATACACCCACAATTCATCGGTCTCAACAAACACACCGCAAAAGAAGATTACATCGAATAGATCTCCGCAAGAGAGGGGGATAACTTTGTATTGAGATCCAAAAAGAGAGAAGAAGCCATCTAGCTAATAACTATGGACCCGTAGGTCTGAGGTAAACTACACACACTTCATCGGAGAGGCTATGGTTTTGATGTAGAAGCCCACCGTGATCGATGCCCCCTCCGGCGGAGCTCCGGAACAGGCCCCAAGATGGGATCTCGTGGATACAGAAAGTTACGACAGTGGAATTAGGGTTTTGGCTCCTTATCTGATCGTTTGGGGGTACATTGGTATATATAGGAGGAAGAAGTACGTCGGTGGAGCAACAAGAGGCCCATGAGGGTGGAAGGCGTGCCTGTGGGGGGGGGGGGGTAGGCGCGCCCCCTACCTCGTGGCCTCCCTGTTGGTTGCTTGATGTAGGGTCCAAGTCTCCTGGGTCTTGTTTGTTCCAAAAATCACGTTCCCGAAGGTTTCATTCCGTTTGGACTCCGTTTGATATTCCTTTTCTTCGAAACCCTAAAATAGGCAAAAAAACAACAATTCTGGGATGGGCCTCCGGTTAGTAGGTTAGTCCCAAAAATAATATAAAAGTGTATAATAAAGCCCAATAATGTCCAAAACAGTAGATAATATAGCATGGAGCAATCAAAAATTATAGATACGTTGGAGACGTATCAGCTATGGAAGTGCCATGATAGGTAGGTATGGTGGCAGTTTTGAGGAAGGTATATGGTGGGTGTATGATACCGGTGAAAGGTGTGCGGTATTAGAGAGGCTAGCAATGGTGGAAGGGTGAGAGTGCGTATAATCCATGGACTCAACATTAGTCATAAAGAACTCACATACTTATTGCAAAAATCTATTAGTTATCGAAGCAAATTACTACGCGCATGCTCCTAGGGGGATAGATTGGTAGGAAAAGACCATCGCTCGTCCCCGACCGCCACTCATAAGGAAGACAATCAATAAATAAATCATTCTCCAACTTCTTTACATAACGGTTCACCATACGTGCATGCTATGGGAATCACAAACTTCAACACAAGCATTTCTCAAATTCACAACTACTCAACTAGCACGACTCTAGTATCACCATCTCCATATCTCAAAACAATTATCAAGTATCAAACTTCTCATAGTATTCAACACACTCATAAGAAAAAAATTATTAATTTTGAATGCCTAACATACTTAAAGCAAATTACCACGCTTGTTTTGTAGGACTCTAAAAATAATATAAGTAAAGCATGAGAGAACAATAGTTTCTATAAAACAAATACACCACCGTGCTCTAAAAGATATAAGTGAAGCACTAGAGCAAAAACTATATAACTCAAAAGATATAAGTGAAGCACATAGAGTATTCTAACAATTTCCGAATCATGTGTGTCTCTCTCAAAAGGTGTGTACATCAAGGATGATTGTGTAAATCTAACAAATAAAGACTCAAATAATACAAGATGCTCCAAGCAAAACACATATCATGTGGTAAATAAAAATATAGCTCCAAGTAAAGTTACCGATGGAAGTAGACGAAAGAAGGGATGCCTTCCAGGGCATCCCCAAGCTTGGGCTTTTATGTGTCCTTAGATTATCTTGGGGTGACATGGGCATCCCGAATCTTAGGCTCTTGCCACTTCTTGTTCCATAATCCATCAAATCTTTTACCCAAAACTTGAAAACTTCACAACACAAAACTTAAAGTAGAAAATCTCGTGAGCTCCTTTAGCGAAAGAAAACAAAACACCACTTCAAGGTATTGTAATGAACTCATTATTTATTTATATTGGTGTTAAACCTATTGTATTCCAACTTCTCTATGGTTTATAAACTAGTTTACTAGCCACAGATTCATCAAAATAAGCAAACAACACATAAAAAAAGAATCTGTCAACAACAGAACAGTCTGTAGTCATCTGTAGCTAGCGCAAGATCTGGAACCCCAAAAAGTCTAAAATCAATTGCTAGACGTGAGGAATTTATCTATTAATCATCTTAAAAAAGAATTAACTAAATAGCACTTTCCAAATAAAAATGGCAGCAGTTCTCGTGAGCGCTAAAGTTTCTGTTTTTTACAGCAAAATTAACAAGACTTTCCCCAAGTCTTCGCAACGGTTCTATTTGGCACAAACACTAATTAAACACAAAAAACACAACCAAAACAGAGGCTAGATAAATTATTTATTACTAAACAGGAGCAAAAATCAAGGAATAAAAATAAAATTGGGTTGCCTCCCAACAAGCGCTATCATTTAATGCCCCTAGCTAGGCATAAAAGCAAGGATAGATCTAGGTATTACCATCTTTGGTCGGCAATCCATAAGTGGCTCTCATAATATATTCATATGGTAATTTAATCTTATTTCTAGGGAAGTGTTCCATGCCTTTCCTTGACGGAAATTGGAATCTAATATTCCCTTCCTTCATATCAATAATTGCATGAATCGTTCTAAGGAAAGGTCTACCAAGAATAATAGGACATGAAGGATTGCAATCTATGTCAAGAACAATAAAATCTACAGACACATAATTCCTATTTTCAACAATAAGAACATCATTAGTTCTTCCCATAGGTTTCTTAATAGTTGAATCCGCAAGGTTCAAGTTTAAAGAGCAATCATCAAAATCACGGAAACCTAGCAAATCACACAAAGTCTTTGGAATCGTGGAAACACTAGCACCCAAATCACACAAAGCATAGAATTCATGATTTTTATTTTATTTTTAAAAGTAGGTTCCCACTCATCATAAAGTTTTCTAGGGATAGAAACTTCCAACTCAAGTTTTTCTTCATAAGATTGCATCAAAGCATCAACGATATGTCTGGTAAATGCTTTATTTTGACTATAAGCATGAGGAGAATTTAGCACGGATTGTAACAAGGAAATGCAATCTATTAAATAGCAATTATCATAATTAAATTCTGTGAAATCCAAAATAGTGGGTTCATTGATATTTAAAGTTTTGACCTCTTCAATCCCACTTTTAACAATTTGAGCATCAAGATCTAAAGTCTCCGAATTTTTGGAACACCTTCTAGGTAAAGGTGGATCATATTCAGTCCCATCATTATCAAGATTCATGTTTCAAAACAAAGATTTAATAGGGGACACATCAATAACTTTTAGATCTTCGTCTTTATTTTCATGGAAACTAGAAGAACACGCTTTCACAAAACAATCTTTCTTAGCACGCATCCTAGCGGTTCTTTCTTTGCACTCATGAATGGAAATTCTCATGGCTTTTAGAGACTCATTGATATCATGCTTAGGTGGAATAGATCTAAGTTTGAAAGAATCAACATCAAGAGAAAGTCTATCAACGTTCCTAGCCAACTCATCAATCTTAAGCAAATTTTCTTCAATCAAAGCATTGAAATTCTTTTGCGAAGTAATAAATTCTTTAACATTAAATTCAAAATCAGAGGGTATCTTATTAAAATTTCCATAATAATTGTTGTAGGAATTACCATAATTATTATAGGAATTACTAGGATACAGCCTAGGATTAAAGTTACCTCTATACGCATTGTTACCAAAATTATTCCTACCAACAAAATTCACATCCATAGATTCATTATTATTCTCAATCAAAGTAGACAAAGGCATATCATTAGGATTAGAAGAAACACTTTTATTAGCAAATAATTTCATAAGTTCATCCATCTTTCCACTCAAAACATTAATTTCTTCTATCGCATGCACTTTCTTATTAGTAGATCTTTCAGTGTGCCATTGAGAATAATTAACCATAATATTGTCTAGGAGTTTGGTAGCTTCTCCTAAAGTGATTTCCATAAAAGTGCGTCCCACGACCGAACCTAAAAGATTTCTAGAAGCAAAATTCAATCCGGCATAAATTTTTTTATATAATCATCCATAATTCAAACCATGTGTAGGGCAATTACGTATCATTAATTTCATCCTCTCCCAAGCTTGTGCAACATGTTCATGATCATGTTGCTTAAAATTCATGATATCGTTTCTAAGAGAGATGATCTTAGCGGGAGGAAAATACTTAGAGATAAAAGCATCCTTGCACTTATTCCACGAATCAATACTATTTTTAGGCAAAGACGAAAACCAAGCTTTAGCACGATCTCTAAGCAAAAAAGGAAATAGCTTGAATTTAACAATATCATTGTCCACATCTTTCTTCTTTTGCATAGCACACAAATCAACAAAGTTGTTTAGATGGGTAGCGACATCTTCACTAGGAAGGCCGGAAAAGAGATCTTTCATGACAAGATTCAACAAAGCATCATTAATTTCACAAGATTCAGCATCGGTAAGACGAGCAATCGGAGTGCTAATAAAATCATTGTTGTTGGTATTAGTAAAGTCACACAATTTGGTATTATCTTGATCCATCGTGACAAGCAAGCAATCCAACACACAAGCAAACAAGAGACGGGCAAAAAGAGGCAAATAGAGAAACAGAAGGAGGACGGAGAGAAAGGGCGAATAAAACGGCAAGGGTGAAGTGGGGGAGAGGAAAACGAGAGGCAAATGGAAAATAATGTAATGCGGGAGATAAGGGTTTGTGATGGGTACTTGGTATGTTGACTTTTGCATAGAATCCCCAGCAATGGCACCAGAAATCCTTCTTGCTACCTCTTGGGCACTACGTTGGTTTTCCCTTGAAGAGGAAAGGGTGATGTAGCAAAGTAGCATAAGTATTTCCATCAGTTTTTGAGAACCAGGGTATCAATCCAGTAGGAGGCCACGCACGAGTCCCTCGCACATACATAAACAAATAAAATCCTCGCAACCAACGCAATAAAGGGGTTATCAATCCCTTCGCGGTCACTTACGAAAGTGAGATCTGATAGATATGATAAGATAATATTTTTTGGTATTTTTATGATAAAGATGCAAAGTAAAGAAAGCAAAATAAATGGAAAAGGAAATAGCTTGTTGACGGGAGATTAATATGATGGAAAATAGACCCGGGGGCCATAGGTTTCACTAGTGGCTTCTCTCGAGAGCATAAGTATTACGGCGGGTAAACAAATTACTGTTGAGCAATTGACAGAATTGAGCATAGTTATGAGAATATCTAGGTATGATCATGTATATAGGCATCACGTCCGAGACAAGTAGACCGACTCCTGCCTGCATCTACTACTATTACTCCACACATCGACCGCTATCCAACATGCATCTAGAGTATTAAGTTCAAGAGAATAGAGTAACGCTTTAGGAAAGATGACATGATGTAGAGGGATAAACTCATGCAATATGATATAAACCCCATCTTGTTATCCTCGATGGCAACAATACAATACGTGCCTTGCTGCCCCTACTGTCACTGGGAAAGGACAGCACAAGATTGAACCCAAAGCTAAGCACTTCTCCCATTGCAATAAAGATCAATCTAGTAGGCCAAACCAAACTGATAATTTGAAGAGACTTGCAAAGATAACTAATCAAACATAAAAGAATTCAGAGAAGATTCATAAACCCACAATTCATCGGTCTCAAAAAACAAACCGCAAAAGAATATTACATCAAATAGATCTCCACAAGAGAGGGGGAGAACTTTGTATTGAGATCCAAAAAGAGAGAAGAAGCCATCTAGCTAATAACTATGGACCCGAAGGTCTGAAGTAAACTACTCACACTTCATCGGAGAAGCTATGGTGTTGATGTAGAAGCCCTCCATGATCGATGCCCCCTCCGGCGGAGCTCCGGAAAAGGCCCCAAGATGGGATCTCACGGATATAGAAAGTTACGGCGATGGAATTAGGGTTTTGTCTCCGTATCTGGTGGTTTGGGGGTACGTAGGTATATATAGGAGGAAGAAGTAGGTCAGTGGAGCAACATGGGCCCCACAAGGGTGGAGG
>NC_041392.1:243976266-244013040 GCF_002162155.2 Triticum dicoccoides | reverse complement strand
CCCCTACCTCGTTCCTTCCTGGTTGATGTCTTGACGTAGGGTCCAAGTCCTCTGGATCATGTTCGTTCCAAAAATCACGTTCCCGAAAATAGGTTAGTCCCAAAAATAATATAAAAGCGTATAATAAAGCCCAATAATGTCCAAAACAGGATATAATATAGCATGGAACAATAAAAAATTATAGATACGTTGGAGACGTATCACCCACTAGCCTTAGTGAGCTTCCCTAATGGGCTCGCAAGGGCCAAAATTCTCGTAGGATTTTGATTGATCGGTTTTGGTCTTGTGCATAATTGCTCGTCATACTGGGCTCAAATTAGCTAATTGGGGCTATAGACATGTTCGAACTTTAGTGGGCCCATTAAGTTAATGGGTCGTTACCAGGCCGAAAGTTAATGGTCGGCCCTGTTACCTCTCGGGTCGTTAATAGACCGACATCAAAGCGGGCAACAGGTGGGCCCATTTGATTTCATGAGCTATTAACGGGCCGATACTAAGGTCGGGTTACATATGGCCCAACTATACTGTGGGCCTTTAGCAGGCCAAAAGAGACAGCGGGCTCGTACTGGACCATGAAGAGCATGGGCCACTAAGAGGCCGAAAGTCAGGTCATACTGTATATGGCCCAACTGTGTTGTGGGCCTTTATCAGGCCGGAAGAGAAACCGGGATGGTATTGGACCATGAAGAGCATGGGTCGTTAAAAGGCAAAAACTCAGGTCTGACTACAAATGGCCCAACTCATTTATTGGCCGTCAATGGGCTGAAAGACACACCGGGTCGGAAATTGGCCCAACACTTAAATGGGTCGCTAAAAGGCCGAAAGATGTACATCCTGAAAATTGGCCCGTCCCTTGAATGGGCCGTTAACAGGCCAAAACCACATCGGGCTGATATTGAGCCCAAATATATAGAGGGCTAATGGGCTCGAACTAACGATGGGCTGCAATGGTGTCAAATTGTTAACAGGCCATTGACGGCCGAATTGGCACATTTCGTATGGCCCGTGAGCTTAAATGGACCTGACACAAGTAGGCCTTATATGGGCCAGCCTGCTAATTTTTATTGGGCTGGCCTTTTTCACCGGAATGGGCCACTTGACGAAATCACTTTCGTGACGCGCCATTTATCGTCATGGAAGTGGACACTTCCATGATGATAATTTTGGCAATGTCATGGAACACTTCTACGATAGCACATGTATGACTATCTTGATTCTGTCATAAAAATGTCATGGATGTACATGCATGGTAGAAAATGTGATCTACTGTGACAAACATGTATCATCATGGAAGTGTATGTTTTTGTAGTGGTGGTTACTAACAAAGCGAGCTCTCTAAGAAAACAATCAACAAATATGTAGATAGGGCCAACAAGCCCATAACACGATCACGTAGTTCAAACTAGGAAGAACTTAATAATAGAATAGATACAAAACATAATAATATAATTTAATAAAAGGGCCAACAAGCCCATAGCATCTCCAACATACTTCAATTACAGCTTAACATAACATAGACATAAAAAAGAAAAATAGATAGAGGGTTTAGAACCTTAGCCGCCGCCTTCTCCACCTCGCTCCTCCTTCGGACGCCCTTCATTGCTCCTCTAGGGCATTGTCGATGGGGTACGGAAGAGTGTGCATGTGCGACGTGGTGAGGAAGATGTTAGTGTACTCCATGAACATGTTGTGGGTGGTGAAAGCGATGAACTCGCAGCCACACCAAAACACCCGCCCGAGGAGGTAGAAGGCGTCGAATGTGTTGGTGAAGTGGGCAAGGAGAGAAACCACCACCCCGTTTTGGATGACCTCCTCAACGCAGAACATCGTTGGAGATCGCCGCAGCAGGTGGGGGTAGCGGGGCGCGAGGAAGAACTTGGTGAAGTTCCTTACGGTCCTCCACCTTGATATCGCCCACACACATAGTGTGTGCTCAACGTACACGCCGGTAGGGTAGAGCCTCTCCGGCACGGCGGGTGGGAAGCGGTAGGTTGGTCCAGTGTACTGCTTGGCTGAGGGATGTGCAGAAGAAGGAGAATGAGTCGAAGAGTAAGAAGGGCAGATGGCAGAGGATGGGAGATAGATGAGGGATGGCAGAGGCAGATGGTGGCTTAAATAGCATAGTGCTACATGTTATTTTGCCATGGCAATAACGGGGTCAAATGTGAAGTAGCCCTTTTTCACACCGACCGTGGCATCGGGAGTGTACACGCGTGGGAAACTATGGTTTGAAAAGAACAAGAAAAAGAAGCTAACACACGTGGGAATCTGTGGTCATATATATTATATGAACAAAAAGAGAAAATTTTTGAATAGTTTGTGGCCATTTTGAATGATAAAATAAATTTTGCCCTTATAAATTTGGTCATTTTGCATTTTTATTGAACAAAAGAACTAAATTTTCTAGGCAATGTCAATTGTTGTGTAATTTCAAACGATGCAAAAAAACAAAGCGAGCACGTTCACAAAAAATAGAGCAAATGATGCAAAAAAAAACAATGCAATTCGATGACCCAAGCAGAGCTTGGTTTCCTTTTGGGCCCAATAACTATGTTTTTTCATGGAGTCAGTGGTGGGTGAGCAGTCGAGCACAACCAACAGGATCGCCTCTCGCGGATCGCCCCCCGATCCAATGATGCGGAGCCGTCCATGTGATCCAACAGCGCGGAGCCTGCACGCAGCTTTCCCACCGAATTCCTTCTAGAAGACCACATCTGAGGGCTATCGCTTGGTGCCAGGGTATGATCGGACGGCTGACGTTCGGAGCTAGGGTTAGGCGAAACCCCGCGGGGTTTAGAGGGGTTTTGAGCTGGTCAACGGGGTTTCCAAGGCTTTGACTGAGCATAACTAATTAAAAAAAATCCAAAAAAATATGAAAGCTTCGCCGTTCGTCATTTTATAAGACACACTAATGATGAAAAATACTAAACTTGGTATATGGACATTTAAAAAAACCTAGCTGGCACGATTGAGGTCAAATGAGCACCATTAATTTAAAATAAATCAAAAAAATATAAAACCTGCGCACAATGTTGTCTTATGTGACATGTTACGAACCAAAAACATAAACTTGTTCTATGATTGTTTTCATGAAAAAACCTTCACACATATGAGCTATCACGTACAACATTTCATAGAGTTCAAGGAGAGGAGGTAGGGTTACCTTCTGTTTTTGAAAACTTGAAAAAAAATCACCAAAGCTTTATTTCAAAGTGAAAAAGAAGGATTTGAACTTAGTTTTCCATTTTCATATTTTAAACGTGTTATTAATAGTTTTTATATTAAAGCATATTTTTTCAAGAGAAAATGTAAAAATATGAAGATTAATTCAAAAAAATAGTGAGACTATGAATCTACACTATATAGATTGAATAGGTGTTAATAAAAAACATTTTTCTCATTTAGAGTAGGTCAAAAAAAACATAATTACAAATGGGGCTGTTTACCCTAGCCTGGGAGCTCATTTCGAGCACATGTCTCAAATTCAAATTTCTTTGACCTCCTCTAAATCACCTCAAATTTTGCACACATGATTTCCTACACAAACATAGATAGATTTCCAAGATTACAAATGGGGCTGCTTACCCTAGCCTGGGATAATGAGACATGCTGGTGGGAAAAAGCATGCATTTGATCAATCAACATGAGACAAATAATTAGGATAATACTCCTTTATTAAAAAAATCATTACATCTTCATTCAAATGTTGTTTTTTGCTCTGTTATTGGAATATTTGATAAAATGATGGACTATTTGCTCTTTTTTCTTATTCTTTGCAGCATGTCTGATCAGTGAAGCAACACTGAAACAACATGTGTGATCATTGCGCAGCACCTAAACTCATAGCTCACAACATCTAAACAGAACATACCATACACCACACGCAAATTTAAGGACAGACAAATATAGATAGCATAATACATTACTACCGTAGATAACACACAAAGTTTAGATACCACCACACAAAGTTTACCAAACAGCCACATTCAGGGGCTGTTTGGATTGTAACTATCTTTGCCATATATTTCCACATGATTTTTGCCACACTTGCCACACTTGTCTTAGTTGAGTTGCTCAAATTGTTAGCCACAGTTTGGCTTGCCTAAGGGAATCATGCCACACTTTTTGTGTCTATGACATGTGGAGTTCACTGCTCATAAAAAATGCTTGCCTTAGGTGTGGCTAGAACCAAACACGTACCTAACTTGGTCAGACTTGCCTAAGGTTAGGTGTGGCAAAGTGTGGCAAGGTGTGGCTGGGAACCAAACAACCCCTCAGTTTACCAAAATTATCCCAAAGATAAAACATCATCACATCATCAAATCACACCGGAGTTAGGGCCTTCGTGAGGGCAGCATGCTAGCCCCTGATCTTGTAGTCCTCCCCATGAATCGCTACATCCTCTGCATGAGGCACAAGGTGATCTAAGCAGCCATCCTTTGGCTTTGGCTTGGTAGTGCAGTAGGGGCATGCCACTTCTTGATCTAGTGGTTGTAGAAGGAAGCAACTCCCTTGGCCTTGATCTTCTCCACCTCCTTCACAGTGAAGGACACGACGTTGCCCTTGTACACATCTTCTCCAGAATCATACTGCACACATGAATGAATTACATTAATACATTATAGATTCATATACACCATGTCAAAGGAAATAAATAAACAATCTAAATTTCAAGTAGGATTACCTCATATTCTTCGTCATCACTATACTCTGGATCGTACTAGTAGAACCCAGTAAGGGCTAGCTTCCTCTTATTCCCCACAAAATCATCCTCCTGAATATACAGTTACATCCATTACTAGTAAATACAGAAGCCAACTGATAATTTAGATATGCACACATGACACATTGATCATATTATCCATACTATTATCCTATTTGCATTTTCCATTGTCATGCACACACATTGAACAACAGAGCTAATATAACTACATATTGTGCACAAATTTATATACTAATGAATCAAATAACTTCTTAATCAATGGGTTCCATTTGGGCATATGACCTTCAAAACCCCAATCTCTGTAGCATTCAAAAACAGATCTAATAGGGACCCAATCTAATAAGCATATATGTCTATAGAATTAAAAAAACCAATCTGTGTAGCATTAAAAAGTAATATAATAAGCACATATCTGTGTAGCATTGAAGCACAGAGATCCCTATCTCTCATACAGATCGATCTAGCATTTTTGCAACGAATGTAAACCCCCATCCCCCCATACAAAAAAACCCCATCCCCCCAATACAGAAAACCCTGGCCCATCCGTCAAACCAACTACTCTAACCATATGTACTACCGTATGAATCGTAATATAACCAATGCGACTAACTCTACAAGCTAATATCCTAAATATTGCAACTAACAAGCAAGTGCAAACACCTCCCGTTCCTCGTCAGGCTGCGCATCGGGTCGGACTGCGCCGCTCGACGCTGTCACCTTCTGCTCTGGCAGCGCTGAGGCGGAGCGCGCCACCTCCTTCTCCACATCCGCAGCGGTTGCGAGTTTCCCCGCACCGCCGTGGACGCCGCCAACGTCCTTCACTTCATCCGTGGTCACCATGCCCTGCAGCTCCACTACATCTCCGGCTGCTGCGCCGGCATCGCCATGAGCATCTGCCATCGGACAGATGGAGGCGATGAAGGTGCGGAAGAGGATGTGGTGGGGGAGAGCGAGACGGTGCAGTGGGGGCAGTGAAGGAGAGCGAGACGACGCGGTGGGGGAGAGGAAGAAGATGCGGCAACGGAGGGGGTTTGGGGGAAATGGTAAAGGCGATGTTCCGGGAGGTGGTTCCCCCTCTTTATACGATGGGACGTTTCGGGCATGTCCCATGGACATGTGCTACCCCATGACCGCAGTCAGTTGCATGCACCCACGTATACAAATACCACTGTACGGTCAGCATACGAGACCACTATACAGGTTCGTCTGGGGTGGCACGGGAGTGGCCCCACTCGTCAGAGTTAATGGTCAAAGGTGGACTCGACCCTACGCGGCCCACTCGTCAGAGTTAAAACGGTCAAAGGCATTGACCCGGTGGCAATGTCTGTTGTAACCTGTTCTAAGGGTTTCGGGCAAGGGAGTGGGGAAAAGTGAGCAAACGTTAAGAGCGTGGGGATGAATGAGTACAACTAACGAACCAGGGACACAAAAATTAAAATCCCATAGGAATGCTACTTGTGCACCCAAAATCCTTAAACCAAGTTTTTCCATACAAGTCCACCATACCTACCTATATGCGGTATTTTCACGCCGTTCCAAGTAAATTTGTATGTGCCAACTCTAATTTTGAAAATGAATTTCCTTTTTGTGTGCCCATACCGCTCATGAAGCGGCAGGGGGTGGCCAATATTTTCCAATGCTAGATGTGCTATTCTCAAGATGAGTGTTTATTCTCTTGTCATTGCATGAGAGTGTGGCGGTAATTGGGATACCCAGTCCCGAAATGAAAAATAAATTTACTTAATGTTGTCAATTAATAAATTCCTTTGAAAGTGTTGCTATGGAAGGCACCCGTGGATATGGCTAGCCATGGAATGTGAAAGAATGGTGGAAAAAAGAATAATCTTTATTTTATGTTTGGGAACCGCCTGTGATGTATCTAGCATGGAAAGTATTGGGAATTCTCGGTCGTTTTCGATGACGGGAAAAGTATGCCTCTCAAAATATTGTTGTCGCTCAATTTAAGCTTTGAGCTCTGGCACCTCTACAAATCTTTGATTCCCTCCACGAAGGGCCTATTTATGTCTATGCAACTTTATTCTTGTAGACTCGTGTTGGGCCTCCAAGCACAGAGTTTTGTAGGACAGTAGCGGTTTTCCCTCAAGTGGATGACCTAAGGTTTATCAATCTATGGGAGGTGTCAGATGAAGATGGTCTCTCTCAAACAACCCTTCAACCAAATAAAAAAAGTCTCTTGTGTCCCCAACACACCAAATACAATGGTAAATTGTATAGGTGCACTAGTTCGGCGAAGAGATGGTGATACAAGTGTAATGATAGTAGATATTAATTTTTGCAATAGGAACAATAAAAAACAGCAAGGTAGCAATTGATAAAATGGAGCACAAATGGTATTGCAATGCTTGAAAATGAGTCCTAGGGTTCGTACTTTTGCTAGTGCAATCTCTCAACAATCCTAATCTAACTAGATCATATAATCATCCCTCAATGTGTGATGAAGAATCACTCCAAAGTTCTTATCTAGCAGACAACATAAGAAGAAAATGTTTGTAGGGTACGAAACCACCTTAAAGTTATTCTTTCCGTTCGATCTATTCAAGAGTTCGTAATAAGATAATGCAAATTTATTCTTTGCGTTCAATCTATCCAAGAGTTTGTACTAAAATCACACCATATGATACACATCAACCAACTCTAATGTCACCTAGATACTCCAATGTCACCACAAGTATCCATAAGTTAATTATATGATACGCATCAAACAATTTCAGATTCATAATACTCAATCCAACACAAAGAACCTTAAACAGTGCCCCAAGATTTGTACTGGAGAAACAAAAGACGAGAACGTGCATGAACCCTTATGCATAGATTACCCAAATGTCACCTTGGGAATCCGCGAGTTGAGTGCCAAAACATATCTCAAGTGAATCAATATAATACCCCATTGTCACCATGGGTATTCATATGCAAGACATATATCAAGTGCTCTCAAATCCATAAAAGTATTCAATCCAATAAAAGGAAATCTCAAAGGGAAAACTCAATTAATCACAACAAGCTAGAGAGGGAGAAACACCATATGATCCAACTATATTAACAAAGCCCGCGATACATCAAGATCGTGCCATCTCAAGAACACGAGAGAGATATTAAACACATAGCTACTAGTACAAACCCTCAGCCCCTAGGGTGGACTACTCCCTCCTCAACATGGTGGTCGCCGGGATGATGAAGATGGCTACTGGTGATGATTTCCCCCTCCGGCGGAGTGCCGGAACGGGGTCTATATTGGTTTTTCGTGGCTATAGAGGCATGAGGCAGTGGAACTTCTGATCTAGGGTTACCCCCGGGGGTTTTGGAATATTTGGGAATTTATAGGGCGAATATGCGGTGCGGGAGGCCACCGAGGTGGGCACAATCCACCAGGGCGCGCCTAGGGGTGGGTTGTGCCTGAAGGAAATATTCCCTAGAGGCAATAATAAAGTTGTTATTTTATATTTCCTTATCTCGTAATAAATGTTTATTATTCATGCTAGAATTGTATTAACCGGAAACTTGATACATGTGTGAATACATAGGCAAAACACTGTGTCCCTTGTAAGCCTGTACCAGACTAGCTCGTTAATCAAAGATGGTTAAGTTTCCTAATCATAGACATGTGTTGTCATTTGATTAACGGGATCACATCATAAGGAGAATGATGTGATGGACAAGACCCATCCGTTAGCTTAGCATATTGAGCGTTCAGTTTTATTACTATTGCTTTCTTCATGTCAAATACACATTCCTTCGACTATGAGATTATGCAACTCCCGAATACCCGAGGAATACCTTGTGTGCTACCAAACATCACAACATAACTGGGTGATTATAAAGATGCTCTACAGGTATCTCCCAAGGTGTTTGTTGGGTTGGCATAGATCGAGATTAGGATTTGTCACTTCGAGTATCGGAGAGGTATCTCTGGGCCCTCTCGGTATACACATCATAAGAAGCCTTGGAAGCAATGTGACTATTGAGTTAGTTGCAGGATGATGTATTACAGAACGAGTAAAGAGACTTGCTGGTAACGAGATTGAAAAAGGTATGAAGATACCGACGATCGAATCTCGGGCAAGTAACATACCAATGACAAAGGGAATAACGTATGTTGTCATTACGGTTCGACGGATAAAGATCTTCGTAGAATATGTAGGAACCAATATGAGCATCCAGGTTCTGCTATTGGTTATTGACCGGAGAAGTCTCTCGGTCATTTCTATATAGTTCTCGAACCCGTAGGGTCCGCACACTTATCGTTTGATGACGATTTTGTATTATATGAGTTATGTGATTTGGTGACCGAATGTTTTTGGGAGTCCCGGATGAGATCACGGACATGACGAGGAGTCTCAAAATGGTTGAGAGGTAAAGATTGGTATATAGGATGATGGTATTCGTACATGGAAAGTGTTTCGGGATGCACCGGGTACTTATCGGGTCACTGGAAGGGGTTCCGGGCACCCCCAACAAAAGATATAGGTCTTATGGGCCAAGAGGGGAAATTGATAACCCACAAGTATAGGGGATCGCAATAGTTTTCGAGGGTAGAGTAGGCAACCCAAATTTATTGATTCGACACAAGGGGAGCCAAAGAATATTCTCAAGTATTAGCAGCTGAGTTGTCAATTCAACCACACCTGGAAACTTAGTATCTGCAGCAAAGTGTTTAGTACCAAAGTAATATGATAGTAGTGGTAATGGTAGCAAAAGGTAACGATAGCAAAAGTAATATTTTTGGTGTTTTGTAGTGATGATAACAATAGCAACGGAAAAGTAAATAAGCGAAGAACAATATATGGAAAGCTCGTAGGCATTGGATCGGTGATAGAGAATTATGCCGGATGCGATCGATCATGTAACAGTCATAACCTTGTTGGAAATATGCCCTAGAGGCAATAATAAAATGGTTATTATTATATTTCTTTGTTCATGATAATTGTCTATTGTTCATGCTATAATTGTGTTATCCGGAAATCGTAATACATGTGTGAATACATAGACCACAACACGTCCCTAGTGAGCCTCTAGTTGACTAGCTCGTTGGTCAAAAGATAGTCATGGTTTCCTGACTATGGACATTGGATGTCATTGATAACGGGATCACATCATTAGGAGAATGATGTGATGGACAAGACCCAATCCTAAGCATAGCTCAAAGATCGTGTAGTTCGTTTGCTGTAGCTTTTCTGAATGTCAAGTATCATTTCCTTAGACCATGAGATTGTGCAACTCCCGGATACCGTAGGAGTGCCTTGGGTGTGCCAAACGTCACAACGTAACTGGGTGACTATAAAGGTACATTACAGGTATCTCCGAAAGTGTCTGTTGGGTTGGCACGAATCGAGACTGGGATTTGTCACTCCGTATGACAGAGAGGTATCTCTGGGCCCACTCAATAATGCATCATCATAATGAGCTCAATGTGACCAAGTGGTTGATCACGGTATCATGCATCACGGTACGAGTAAAGTGACTTTCCGGTAACGAGATTGAACGAGGTATTGGGATACCGACGATCGAGTTTCGGGCAAGTAACATACCGATTGACAAAGGGAATTGTATACGGATTGATTGAATCCTCGACATCGTGGTTCATCCGATCAGATCATCGTGGAGCATGTGGGAGCCAACATGGGTATCCAGATCCCGCTGTTAGTTATTGACCGGAGAGGCATCTCGATCATGTCTGCATGTCTCCCGAACCCGTAGGGTCTACACACTTAAGGTTTGGTGACGCTAGGGTTGTTGAGATATTAGCATATGGTAACCCGAAAGTTGTTCGGAGTCCCGGATGAGATCCCGGACGTCACGAGGAGTTCCGGAATGGTCCGGAGGTAAAGATTTATATATAGGAAGTCAAGTTTCAGCCATCGGGAAAGTTTCGGGGGTAATCGGTATTGTACCGGGACCACCGGAAGGGTCCCGGGGGTCCACCAGGTGGGGCCACCTATCCCGGAGGGCCCCATGGGCTGAAGTGGGAGGGGAACCAGCCCCTAGTGGGCTGGTGCACCCTCCCTTGGGCCTCCCCCTGCGCCTAGGGTTGGAAACCCTAGGGGTGGGGGCGCCACCCTTGCCTTGGGGGGCAAGGCACCCCTTGCCCCCCCCCCTAGGAGATTGGATCTCCTAGGGCCGGCGCCCCCCCTAGGGCCCCTATATATAGTGGGGGGAGGGAGGGCAGCCGCACCCAAGCCCCTCGCCTCTCCCTCTCCCTCCCATGACACTCCTCCGTCTCCCTGCGCTTGGCGAAGCCCTGCCGAGATCGCCATTGCTTCCACCACCACGCCGTCGTGCTGCTGGATCTTCATCAACCTCTCCTTCCCCCTTGCTGGATCAAGAAGGAGGAGACGTCTTCCCAATCGTATGTGTGTTGACCGCGGAGGTGCCTTCCGTTCGGCACTAGGTCATCGGTGATTTGGATCACGTCGAATACGAGTCCATCAACCCCGTTCTCTTGAACGCTTCCACGCGCGACCTACAAGGGTATGTAGATGCACTCCTCTCTCCCTCGTTGCTAGATGACTCCATAGATTGATCTTGGTGATGCGTAGAAAATTTTAAAATTCTGCTACGTTCCCCAACAAACCTAGGGTGACACAAAACTAGCTCCAATTCATCAATGTAATGTAGGCATGTATTCCAAATATAGTCATACGTGCTTATGGAAAAGAACTTGCATGACATATTTTGTCCTACCCTCCCGTGGCAGCGGGCTCCTAGTGGAAACTAAGGGATATTAAGGCCTCCTTTTAATAGAGTACCAGACCAAAGCATTAACACATAGTGAATACATGAACTCCTCAAACTACGGTCATCACCGGTAAGTATCCTGATTATTGTCACTTCGGGGTTAACGGATCATAACACATAATAGGTGACTATAGACTTGCAAGATAGGATCTAGAACTCTCATATATTGATGAAAACATAATAGGTTCAGATCTGAAATCATGGCACTCGGGCCCTAGTGACAAGCATTAAGCATAGCAAAGTCATAGCAACATCAATCTCAGAACATAGTGGATACTAGGGATCAAACCCTAACAAAACTAACTCGATTACATGATAAATCTCATCCAACTCATCACCGTCCAGCAAGCCTACGATGGAATTACTCACGCACGGCGGTGAGCATCAAGAAATTGATGATGGAGGAAGGTTGATGATGCCAATGACGATGGATTCCCCTCTCCGGAGCCTCAAACGGACTCCAGATCAGCCCTCCCGAGAGAGTTTAGGTCTTGGCGGCGGCTCCGTATCATAAAACACGATGATTCCTTCTCCTTTATTTTTTTCTCCCCGGACACAAATATATGAAGTCAAGGTAGGGGGCCCACGAGGTAGGGGGCGCGCCCAGGGGGCAGGCGCGCCCCCACCCTCGTGGCTAGGGTGTGGCCCCTGGCCTTGATCTTTTGCCAGTATTTTTTATTATTTCCAAAAATAATCTCCATGAAGTTTCAGGTCATTCCGAGAACTTTTGTTTCTGCACATAAATAACACCATGGCAATTCTACTGAAAACATCGTCAGCCTGGGTTAGTTCCATTCAAATCATGCAAGTTAGAGTCCAAAACAAGGGCAAAAGTGTTTGTAAAAGTAGATACGACGGAGACGTATCAACTCCCCCAAGCTTAAACATTTGCTTGTCCTCAAGCAATTCAGTTGACAAACTGAAAGTGATAAAGCAAAACTTTTACAAACTCTGTTTGCTCTTGTTGTTGTAAATATGTAAAGCCAGCATTCAAGTTTTCAACAAAGATTATGAACTAACCACATTCACAATAACACTTAGGTCTCATGTTTACTCATATCAATGGCATAATCAACTAGCGAGAAATAATAATAAATCTCGGATGACAACACTTTCTCAAAACAATCATAATATGATATAACAAGATGGTATCTCTCTAGCCCTTTTTGAGACCACAAAACATAAATGCAGAGCACCTTTAAAGATCAAGGACTGACTAGACATTGTAATTCATGGTAAAAGAGATCCAGTCAAACAATACTCAATGTAAACTAACAGTAATGAATCCAAATGATAGTGGTGCTCTCCAACTGGTGCTTTTTAATAAGAAGATGATGACTCAACATAAAAGTAAATAGATAGGCCCCTTCGCAGAGGGAAGCAGGGATTTGTAGAGGTGCCAGAGCTCGGTTTTGAAATAGAGATGAATAATATTTTGAGCGGCATCTTCCATGCTACACACATTATAGGCGGTTCCCAAACAGAATAGTAAAGTTTATACTCCCCTCCACCAACAAGCATCAATCCATGGCTTGCTCGAAACAACGAGTGCCTCCAACTAACAACAGTCCCAGGGGGAGTTTTGTTTGCAACTATTTTGATTTGATTTGCATAAAGCATGGGACTGGGCATCCCGGTGACCAACCATTTTCCCGTGAGTGAGGAGAGGAGTCCACTCCTCTTGAGAATAACCCGCCTAACATGGAAGATATGGATAACCCTAGTTGATACATGAGCTATTCGAGCATACAAAACAGAATGTTTATTTGAAGGTTTAGAATTTGGCACATACAAATTTACTTGGAACGGCAGGTAGATACCGTATATAGGTAGGTATGGTGGACTCATATGGAACAACTTTGTGGTTTATGGGATTGGATGCACAAGCAGTATTCCCGCTTAGTACAGATGAAGGCTAGAAAGAGACTGGGAAGCGACCAGCTAGATTGCGACAACAGTCATGAACATGCATTAAAATTAATCAACACTGAATGCAAGAATGAGTAGGATATAATGCACCATGAACATAAATATCGTAGAGGCTATGTTGATTTTGTTTCAACTACATGCGTGAACATGTTCCAAGTCAAGCCGCTCGAATCGTTCAAAAGAGGATACCACCCTATCATACCACATCACAACCATTTTAATAGCATGTTGGAACGCAAGGTAAACCATTATAAGCTCCTAGCTAATTGAGCATGGCATAAGCAACTGTAATCTCTAATTGTCACTACAAACATGTTTATTCATAATAGGCTGAATCAGGAACGATGAACTAACCATATTTACAAAATCAAGAGAGGTCGAGTTCATACCAGCTTTTCTCATCTCAGTAAGTTCATCATATAATCATCATTATTGCCTTTCACTTGCACGGCCGAACGATGTGGATAATAATAATAGTGCGCGTGCATTGGACTAAGCTGGAATCTGCAAGCATTCAATCCAAGAGAGAAGACAAGGTAATATGGGCTCTTTGTCAGATCAACAATAATGCATATAAGAGCCACTTCAACATTTTAATTATGGTCTTCTCCTATCGACCCCCAAAGAAAAGAAAATAAATAAAACTATTTACACGGGAAAGCTCCCAACAAGCAAAAGAAGTACAGGAAATCTTTTTGGGTTTTCTTTTTAATTATTACTACAAGCATAGAAATTAAAGCTAGCTAAAAGCTACAACTAATTTTTGTTTGTTTTTCTTAAGGTTTATTAAACACACAAGAAGAAAGCATAAAAAGGAAATAAACTAGCATGGATATTACAATGAAAAAGTATGAGCGCCGACAACTAGCAATGAGTGTGTGAATATGAATGTAATGTCGGTGGGAAATACGTACTCCCCCAAGCTTAGGCTTTTGGCCTAAGTTGGTCTATGGCCACGGCTGGCCTGGCGGATATCCAAAGTAATATTTGGGGTCGTTCTGCGAAGAAGAAGACTCTGATTGCCACTGGTTGGCAATCATCTCCTGATCCCACTGGTAATTAGACTGTCGTGGAGGATCAAATTGTGGTTCCGACTCTGGCTCTGGGGCTGATGTAGGGTTCCGGTAGGCGTGAATAGCCTCCAGCGGAACGAGATACTAGCCTGTAGATAAATGAAACAAGGAAGGGGCAGGCAAGGTGATAGTTTCGGGATGATGTTTATCAAAGAACAGCTTGTATTTAAGCTCCCTTCCCCTATTCTTTACAATAAAATCATGAGCTACCATACTCTTATAATCTAAATAAACAGGAGGCGGCAATTTTTCTTCTTTTTCATAGTGCCTAATAGGTATGTTATAGTATGCAGCAAGCCATGAAGCATAGACACCTCCAAAGATGGGGCCCTTTGTACGGTTCAGGCTTAACCGTTTAGCAATAATACAGCCCATACTAAGGTTTCCACAGTTTTCGCGACCAATTAAGCAACGACTAGCAAATATTGCAAAATGGCGTAAAACAGGAAAATGTATGCTAGTGATTCTTGCATCGGAAACTTTCCTAGTTTCCCCTACAGTGATAGTGTCAATAAACCCGTCCACATCTCTACGATGTGGTTCCTCTAACCTACCCACAACAGGTATTTTGCAAACCCCGCAAAATTCATCTAGTGACATTTTCTTAACCACATCATATAAATGAAACTCTACTGAAGGATGTGATTCCTTAGGATAATAGTAGAAGTTTTGCACAAAAGTATTGGTGAGTAAGAGATATTGTTCGCGTTGGTCGCAGAGGAAGTCGGTGAGGCCTGCATTCTTAGCCAATTCATAAAAATCATCATAAATCCCGGCTGCTCTCAAGAAATCATCGGAAGGCCATTCACACGGCCGAACCTCCGCGGTGCGAGGCAAATTATATTTGGGCCTCTCTGCTTCTTCCTTTTGCTTTTCCTTCGAGCTTCGGCTTGATGAACCCCTCAAAAATCTCTTCATTATTTTCTGAAAAATTCTGAAATTTTTAGTAACTTCAAATAAAAGTAAACCAAACTCAACAAAATTGATAGCAACTACTCCTACAAGTGCCTAGAGCCTATATCATGCATTAGAACTACTTGGAACCATATAAATTTGACATGCAAGCTCAAGAACATGGTCACCTAGGCAGCACAAATTTGCAATGAATAAAGCACTAGAACAAAAACTAATTGGACCAATGGAGGAGTCACATACCAAGGAACAATCCCCCAAAGCAGTTTTGTGAGAGGTGCTTTGAGAAACGAGATCGAAAATCGCAGCCAAATGAGCTAGAACTCGTGCTTGAGCTGGATGGTGATTTTTTGGGAGGAAGAAGAAGTGTGTGGGTGCAGGAATAAGTGGAGGGGAGCCACCATGGGCCCACGAGGCAGGGGTGCGCCCAGGGGGGTGGGCATGCCGTGGACCCTCGTGGCCAGGTGCTTGCTGCCCCTGTTGTGTTCTCAATGCCAGATATTCTCAAATATTCCAGAAAAAATCATATTTAAATTTCATGGCATTTGGAGAATTTTTATTATCGGGGTATTTTTATATTGCACGGATAATTCAGAAAATGGATAGAAATTACTATTTTTTCTTTATTTAATATAAATAACAGAAAGTAAAAAGAGGGTATAGAGAGTTGTGTTTTCTAACTTCATCCATCTCATGCTCATCAAAAGGAATCCACTAACAAGGTTGATCAGGTCTTGTTAACAAACCCATTCCAAATAACATGGAACCGGAGAAATTTTGAATAACACTAGGTTACCTCAACGGGGATATGGACATCCCCAACAATAAGAATATCATAGTTCTTCTTGACGGTAGGTAGAGGAAATTCAAAACCTCCAAAAATAATCGATGGAATTTTTCCAATATAATTGATACTGTGGACTTGAGGTTGTTTCCTCGGAAAGTGTACCGTATGCTCATTGCCATTAACATGAAAAGTGACATTGCCTTTGCTGCAATCAATAACAGCCCCTGCAGTATTCAAAAAGGGTCTTCCAAGAATAATAGACATACTATCGTCCTCGGGAATATCAAGAATAACAAAGTCCGTTAAAATAGTAACGTTTGCAAGCACAACAGGCACATCCTCACAAATACCGACATGTATAGCAGTTGATTTATTAGCCATTTGCAAAGATATTTCAGTAGGTGTCAACTTATTCAAATCAAGTCTACGATATAAAGAGAGAGGCATAACACTAACACCGGCTCCAAGATCACATAAAGCAGTTTTAACATAGTTTCTTTTAATGGAGCATGGTATAGTTGGTACTCCGGGATCTCCTAGTTTCTTAGGTATTCCACCTTTAAAAGTATAATTAGCAAGCATGGTGGAAATTTCAGCTTCTGGTATCTTTCTTTTATTAGTAACAATATCTTTCATGTACTTAGCATAAGCTTTCATTTTAAGCATGTCAGTCAAACGCATACGCAAAAAGATAGGTCTAATCATTTCAGCAGAGCGCTCAAAATCCTCATCGTCCTTTTTCTTGGATGTCTTAGGAGGAAAAGGCATGGGTTTCTGAACCCAAGGCTCCCTTTCCTTACCATGTTTCCTAGCAACAAAGTCTCTTTTATCATAACCTTGATTCTTTGATTGTGGGTTATCAAGATCAACAGCAGGTTCAATTTCTATATCATTATCATTACTAGGTTGAGCATCAATATGAACATCATGATTAACATTATAACTAGTTTCATGTTCATTGCCAAATTGTGTTTCAGCATCAGAAATAGAGATATCATTGGGATTCTCAGGTATGTCGGCAATAGGTTCACTAGAAGCATGCAAAGTCCTATCATTTTTCTTTTTCTTCCTCTTAGAAGGACTAGGTGCATCTATATTATTTTTCTGAGAATCTTGCTCAATTCTCTTAGGATGGCCCTTGGGATACAAAGGTTCCTGAGTCATTTTACCTCCTCTAGTCATAACTCTAATAGCATTATCATTCTTCTTATTATTTAATTCATTGAGCAAATCATTTTGAGCTTTAAGTACTTGTTCTACTTGAGTCGTAACCATAGAAGCATGTTTACTAAGTTTAAGTTCACCTTTAACATTAGCCATATAATCACCCAAGTGTTCAAGCATATCAGCATTGCGTTTTAATTCTCTACCAACATAAGCATTGAGGTTTTCTTGCTTAACCATAAAGTCATCAAACTCATCCAAGCATGGGCTAGCAAACTTAGTAAATGGGATTTCAGCTTTATCATATCTATAGAGAGAATTTACCTTTACTACCTGTGTCGGGCTATCAAGACCATGTGTTTCTTCAATAGGCGGTAAATTAAGACCGTGTATTTCTTCAATAGGAGGTACATTCTTAACATCTTCAGCTTTAATACCCTTTTCTTTCATGGGTTTCTTTGCCTCTTGCATATCTTAAGGACTGATAAATAGAACACCCCTTTTCTTCGGAGTTGGTTTAGGAATAGGCTCAGGAGTTGGCTGAGGAAGTGTCCAATTATTTTCATTTGTCAACATATTATTCAATAGAATTTTAGCTTCATCCGATGTTCTTTCCCTGAAAACAGAACCACCACAACTATCCAGGTAATCTCTGGAAGCATCGGTTAGTCCATTATAAAAGATATCAAGTATTTCATTTTTCTTAAGAGGATGATCAGACAAAGCATTAAGTAATTGGAGAAGCCTCCCCCAAGCTTGTGGGAGACTCTCTTCTTCAATTTGCACAAAATTATATATTTCCCTTAAGGCAGCTTGTTTCTTATGAGCAGGGAAATATTTAGCAGAGAAGTAATAAATCATATCCTGGGGACTACGCACACAACCAGGGTCAAGAAAATTAAACCATATCTTAGCATCACCCTTTAATGAGAATGGAAATATTTTAAGGATATAAAAGAAGCGAGTTCTCTCATCATTAGTGAACAGGGTGGCTATATCATTTAATTTAGTAAGATGTGCCACAACAGTTTCAGATTCATAACCATAAAAAGGATCAGATTCAACCAAGTAATTATATCAGGATCAATAGAGAATTCATAATCCTTATCGGTAACAAAGATAGGTGAAGTAGCATAAGCAGGATCATATTTCATTCTAGCATTTAGAGTTTTTTGTTTAAGCTTAGCTAATAATTTCTTAAGATCACTCCTATCGTTGCAAGCAAGAAAGTCTCTTTTAGTTTCTTCATCCATAACATAGCCCTCAGGCACAACATGTAATTCATATTTATTGGGAGAGCCTTCATCATAAATTTCATCAGTATTATCAGTTTCAATAATTTCATTCTCTCTAGCCCTAGCAAGTTGTTCATCAAGAGATTCACCAAGTGGCACAGTAGTATCAAGCATAGAAGTAGTTTCATCATAAGTATCATGCATAGCAGAAGTAGCATCATCAATAATCACTACAACAGGACCCCACCTATAGCAATGCATTTTTTCGTATCTAAAAGTCCATATATGCGTTGCTAGGGTCTTTACCAACGGTTTGGCATGCGTTGCCTTATCCGGTGTTGCTAGCGCATAATGCAACGGTTATACTTTCGTTGGTAAAAGGAATCGTTGCAGGAATGCAACACATAAAACCGACTTTTACAACACTCATATACGTTGGTGGTTAATGTACAAGAATTAAAATCTAATTGCTTGGCAACAAAGAATTTGCAACGCTTCGGGTGTTTTACATATTAAATGAAAATAATATTTTTTTATTGCCAGCAATTAAATTAATGCTCCACATAGTCAGAAGACAAAATATAGTCACGAGAGGAAGAAATCATATATTGAGAAAAATTATGGGATTACAATAGTTGATATTACAGGAGGAATAACATCCAAATGTGATGCATAATCTAAATATTCTCTTGACAGCGAAAGTTATACTAACATTATCTATCAACACCCCTACAACTTACTAATACTTAACCAAGGAACATCATCCAATACGAACAACATCCCTATAACTTAAATAAAACTGAAAACAGACATCATCGTCATCATCGTGAGCAGGAACATCATCTTCACCATCATGAGCCGGAACATCATTGTCATCATCGTGAATCGCAACATCATCATATCATTGCAGTATACTTGCCACGCACCCATATAATCGTCCATATATCTTTTGAATCTACAAAGAAAA
Source organism: Triticum dicoccoides (assembly GCF_002162155.2). Classification (NCBI taxonomy): domain Eukaryota; kingdom Viridiplantae; phylum Streptophyta; class Magnoliopsida; order Poales; family Poaceae; genus Triticum; species Triticum dicoccoides. The sequence goes on along the minus strand of NC_041392.1, from coordinate 243,993,497 downwards.
TAACAAAATGGACTGTTAATACACAATGCATTAACATGATGCAAATAGTGACGGGTTGCACAGCAAATAAAAAACATTACTTCTTACAAAGTGTCATTACTTCCGAAACATTAGTTGCCCGGCTAGATTACGACTATTATAAAAAAAAGTTGTGACCTGAAAGTGTTCCCTTACAAGTCAATATACTACTTCAAGTCACATAATAAACATAAATAGACTCAGAGAAAAATAAACAGATGTGGTTGTGGCCTATAAGCAAGCCACTAATAACATAGTACCTACTTAGTTGACGGGTTAAAAGAACAATAGACACTGCTCATATGGAACATTGCAAGCGACATAATGGGAAATTCAGCAATTTACGAACCGTGACAGCAAGAGTTCATGTGGGTAATCCAGCAGTTTTTATTAATCAAAGTGGTGAGAGCTCAGTGGTCAGATTAGCAATGTACGAATCAAAAGGGCAAGAGCATCTAAGAAGAACATTACTTGCATTTCCGTCTTCACAAACAGTTAAGATATGGAGATCGTAGACAGTTACCAGAACCATGACTATGAACACTGCCGTCTCTTGGACAAATATAGTCGCAACTCCAGTCGTCCATTGTGTTGGCCTCCATCTCGATAGTGCGGGAACGGACGAGTGCGACCCGTCACATTAAATTACACACAACAATAGGTACATCATTGGCGAGATAGGAGTGCATAAATAGTTAAATAAGAGCAGAAAAGGAGGCTGAAAATGGTTAGATCAAAGCAACATCATAGAAGAAACAATGTGGATTATTAATTCACCTGCTCACTAAAACAAAGGTGTACGTGCTTCCCCCAACAGGTCCACCTCCTCAAGTATTTGAGCTGGACGTGAAAGCCACCATTAGCAAGCTACTACCTCCACCTAAATAACCTGACCATCAGATTCCTGAAAACTGTGAAATTGCAACAAAAAACTTCGATTAGTAACTCATCAAAACTGCCGTACAGAGACTTATTAAGACTGGATCACTCCTTAAATACTGTAATTCTTGCAGACTATTTAATGCGGGGTCTGCATATATGAAGTAGTTCTTATCAACATCAAAAAATTGAAAGGATTACCGACTCATCTATCAAGGATTGATGAGTTAGCAGTGTATATAAGAATTTTTTAAATTTTTGATGCTCCATTGATATCTAATAATTAATAATTTAATAGAATAGCAATCAGTGCATGAATGTAAAACAGAGATCGGAAGTCAGTCTGCATGGCATGCCTATCAAGTGTTCGTCGCACAAGGGCCAAACTTTTTTGACAGGGATTAGCTGTAATAGAATCGGGGGTGCATACCTAGACGTATACTTACAGGAGAAGAGAAGAATCAAGGTTAGAGGAAGGGGAAGAGAGAGGGGACAAATCCAGGGGAGGGGATTCACTCACCGGACGAGAAGAACGACATGGCCACTGGCGCCGGAGCCCACGCCCGAAACCCTAGCCATCGGGGAAAGGTCGCGGCTGGGCTTTGGTAGCCACGAGCACCGGATCTAGCCGCATGGGAGGGCGCCGTGGTGTGAGGGGACCTCGGGCTGTGCTTCGTGATGGCAGGCTTCGCCGGACGTCGCCTGAATCAGCCGCCGCAGGTGGCGCAACGAGGAGCTGCATCCACAGAGAGATGGCATGTGAGAGGGATGGGTTGGTGGGGGATGAGGCGGATCCGATAGCCTCCGTGGCTGCGATGTGGGAGGAGCGGAGGGGAGGGTCGGCGACGAGGTGGGAGGAAGGTGACGAGGCGGTTGGTGGCGGCGATTTGGAAGAGATGAGGGGCATCAAGGGCTCTGTTTCTCACGCATCCCTCTCTCCTTTCCCTTTTCTTTTTTTTCTTTTTTGCATATATGTCCCACGGTGGGATCAAGAGATGTAAATCTACAACGCATATCTACAACCTTTAATATGCGTATCTATTATGAATTTTACAACATTTAGTCAAAATATTGTAGAATGTGTGTTGCTTTATAACGGGTATCCTTGTAGTGAATATGCGACATATCAGAATTAATAGCAGAAGCAGGTTTAGGTGTCGCAAGCTTACTCAAAACAGAAGGTGAATCAAGTGCAGAGCTAGATGACAGTTCCTTTCCTCCCCTCGTAGTTGAGGGATAAATCTTGGTTTTTGGATCTCTCAAGTTCTTCATAAAGATAAGCAGATATAAATCCCAAGTGACTCAAAGAATAGAGCTATGCTCCCCGGAAACGGTGCCAGAAAATAGTCTTGATAACCCATAAGTATAGGGGATCGCAACAGTTTTCGAGGGTAGAGTATTCAACCCAAATTTATTGATTCGACACAAGGGGAGCCAAAGAATATTCTCAAGTATTAGCAGCTGAGTTGTTAATTCAACCACACCTGGAAACTTACTATCTGCAGCAAAGTGTTTAGTAGCAAAGTAATATGATAATAGTGGTAACGGTAGCAAAAGGTAACGATAGCAAAAGTAATATTTTTGGTGTTTTGTAGTGATGATAACAATAGCAACCGAAAAGTAAATAAGTGAAGAACAATATATGGAAAGCTCGTAGGCATTGGATCGGTGATAGAGAATTATGCCGGATGCGGTCGATCATGTAACAGTCATAACCTAGGGTGACACAGAACTAGCTCCAATTCATCAATGTAATGTAGGCATGTATTCCGAATATAGTCATACGTGCTTATGGAAAAGAACTTGCATGCCATCTTTTGTCCTACCCTCTCATGGCAGCGGGGTCCTAGTGGAAACTAAGGGATATTAAGGCCTCCTTTTAATAGAGTACCGGACCAAAGCATTAACACATAGTGAATACATGAACTCCTCAAACTACGGTCATCACCGGGAGTGGTCCCGATTATTGTCACTTCGGGGTTGTCGGATCATAACACATAGTAGGCGACTATAGACTTGCAAGATAGGATCAAGAACTCACATATATTCATGAAAACATAATAGGTTCAGATCTGAGATCATGGCACTCGGGCCCTAGTGACAAGCATTAAGCATAGCAAAGTCATAGCAACATCAATCTCAGAACATAGTGGATACTAGGGATCAAACCCTAACAAAACTAACTCGATTACATGATAAATCTCATCCAACCCATCACCATCCAGCAAGCCTACGATGGAATTACTCACGCACAGTGGTGAGCATCATGAAATTGGTCATGAATGTTGATGATGACGATGGCGAAGGATTCCCCTCTCCGGAGCCTCAAACGGACTCCAGATCAGCCCTCCCGAGAGAGTTTAGGCCTTGGCGGCGGCTCCATATCGTAAAACGCGATGATTCCTTCTCCTTTATTTTTTTCTCCCCAAACACGAATATATGGAGTCAAGGTTGAGGTCGGTGGAGCTCCAGGGGGGCACAAGGTAGGGGGCGCACCCAGGGGGGCAGGCGCGCCCCCACCCTTGTGGCTAGGGTGTGGGCCCCCTGGCCTTGATCTTTTGTCAGTATTATTGTTTCAAAAAATAATATTCGTGAAGTTTTAGGTCATTCCGAGAACTTTTGTTTCTGCACATAAATAACACCATGGCAATTCTGCTGAAAACAGCGTTAGTCCGGGTTAGTTCCGTTCAAATCATGCAAGTTAGAGTCCAAAACAAGGGCAAAAGTGTTTGGAAAAGTAGATACGACGGAGACGTATTAGAAACGCACCAGACACAAAGGGGTTGGTGCACCCCCCCCCCATATGGGCTGGCCAAATTGGAGGGAGGAAAGGAAAAGGGAATAGGATTTCCCCTTCCCCCTATTCCCTTCCTACTCCGAATAGGAATAGGAAAGAGGGGAGGCCGAATTGGGAGGACCCCAAGTAGGATTCCTCCTACTTGGGGCGCCCCCCTTGGCTGCCTCTCCTCCCCTCCAACCTATATATATGGGGGGGAGGCACCGCTAGAACACACACCAACAATTATTAGCCATGCGTGGTGCCCTCCTCCATAGTTTACGCCTCTGGTCATATTCACGTAGTGCTTAGGCGATGCCCTGCGTGGAGAACATCACCATCACCATCACCACGCCGTCGTGTTGACGAAACTCTCCCTTGACACTTTGCTGGATGAAGAGTTCGAGGGACGTCGTCGAGCTAAACATGTGCAAAACTCGAAGGTGTCGTAAGTTCGATACTTGATCGGTCGAAACAAGAAGAAGTTTAACTACATCAACCACTTTGTAAAACGCTTCCACTTTCAGTCTACGAGGGTACGGTGACACACTCTCCCCCTCTCGTTTCTATGCATCTCCTAGATAGATCTTGCATGAGCGTAGGAATTTTTTTGGAATTGCATGCTAGGTTCCCCAATAGTGCCCCCCTTGGGGCACACCTCTGGTACTTCTTTGGCCCACCGGATGTCTTCTGGTCAAAAAAAATTCTCCAAAAGTTTCGTTGCATTTGGACTCCATATGGTATTGATTTTTTGTGAAGTAAAAAAGAAGAAAAAAACAACAACTGGCACTGGGCACTATGTCAACAGGTTAGTCCCAAGAAATGATATAAAGTTGCTATAAATTGATTGTAAAACATCCAAGAATGATAATATAATAGCAAATAAATTCTCAAACATGTCATTCACATCAAACATAGCATCCCCAAGCTTGTGGCTTGGCATATCATAAGCATAATCCCTATCATCATTAATAGTATGAATAGCACCAACGGTATAACAATTTATATCATCATAATTTTCCAAGTTGGTGCCAAAAAGATTTCCAATATAATAAGAAGTAACATTATCTTCCCAATCATAATCATCACAACAAGAAATAGGCATAAAAATCATCATCAATAGTGCTCTCGGACATTGTGCCATAAGACAAAGAAGCAATATCATCATCATGTGCAACATCTTCCACAATTATTTTTGATTCATTGTCATGAGGCACAACAATAGTAGGAGCAACATTATTTGGGAGAGATACCTTTTTACCTCTATTATTTCTTCTTTTCTTCTTCTTCACCACATCATGTGTGGGTTTAATTAATTTTTTCGAGCTTCTTATTGATGAGATTGGTTGAATAGGGAGCTACTCCTAGTCACCTATTTCATCATGAGAGACAATAGCAGGGGAAGCGGAAATCTTTACCCTTTCATTAGTATTCCTTTTATATTCTATTGGTTTTCTCATCTTCCTATAGTTGGCAATATAAGCATTCTCATTGCAATTTACCATGCAAAACATATAGATATTTTTTAGATTACTTTCATTGTCATCCGTGAGAATGGATACTTAAAACCAACTATTTTTATGTGTCAATTCTTCACTCCCCAAAAATAGACAAAGCTCATTATAAAGTTCAAGGGTGATCAAGTCATTACAATATTTGGCCATGATTCGATCATGAAAGAGTTTGCATTGGAAATTAAGATGACCAACCTTATTGCAAAGTTCACAAGTAATAGGACAAAGAGAACATAATTTTGTGGCAAATTCATCAATCACTTTGAGCAAAAAATTAGTTCTATCATGTTTATGCTTCTTACAAAATCTATCTTCCCTATAAGGCACGTCTTCACAAAGTCTTTCCACTCCACAAAAGTTGACATGCTTATAAGAAACATTTTTGTCATGACTTGTGCAATCATCATTAGCATTTTGGATATTCACAGAATTCATACTAACAACATTGCAATCATCCTCATCAATCATGCTAATCATTTTATTGAATTCCTCTTCTATCAATTGAGCACAATTTTCCACTCCATCATTTTCAAGAAAGAAATTATAAACATGAACAAATGTGAGACCACCTCAATTCCATTTTTAGTTTTCTTTATAAAACCAAAATAGTTATAAAACTAGAAACTAAAAGATTCAGTTGCAAGATCTAAAGATATACCTTCAAGCACTCACCTCCATGGCAACGGCGCTAGAAAAGAGCTCGATGTCTACTACAAAACTTTATTCTTGTAGACTCGTGTTGGGCCTCCAAGCGCAGAGTTTTGTAGGACAGTAGCAATTTTCCCTCAACTGGTTGACATAAGGTTACAAACCGTGGGAGATGTAGGATGAAGATGGTCTCTCTCAAACAACCCTTCAACCAAATAACAAAAAGTCTCTTGTGTCCCCAACACACCAAATACAATGGTTAATTGTATAGGTGCACTAGTTCGATGAAGAGATGGTGATACAAGTGTAGTAATGATAGTAGATATTGATTTTTGCAATAGGAACAATAAAAAACAGCAAGGTAGCAATTGATAAAACGGAGCACAATTGGTATTGCAATGCTTGAAAATGAGGCCTAGGGTCCGTACTTTCGCTTGTGCAATCTCTTAACAATGCTAATCTAATTGGATCATATAACTATCCCTCAACGTGTGATGAAGAATCACTCCAAAGTTCTTATCTAGCGAAGAACATATGAAGAAATTGTTTGTAGGGTACGAAACCACCTTAAAGTTATTCTTTCCATTCGATCTATTCAAGAGTTCGTACTAAAATAACACAAATTTATTCTTTCCATTTGATCTATCCAAGAGTTCATACTAAAATAACACCATATGATACGCATGAACCAACTCTAATGTCAGCTAGATACTCCAATGTCACCACAAGTATCCATGAGTTAATTATACGATACGCATCAAACAATTTCAGATTCATAATACTCAATCCAACACAAAGAACCTCAAAGAGTGCCCCAAGATTTCTACCGGAGAAACAAAAGACGAGAACGTTCATCAACCCCTATGCATAGATTACCCCAATGTCACCTCAAGAATCCGCGAGTTGAGTGCCAAAACATATCTCAAGTGAATCAATATAATACCCCATTGTCACCACGGGTATTCATATGCAAGGCAGATATCAAGTGCTCTCAAATCTATAAAAGTATCCAATCCAATAAAATGAAATATCAAAGGGAAAACTCAATTCATCACGACAAGATAGAGAGGGAGAAACACCATATGATCCAACTATATTAACAAAGCCCGTGATACATCAAGATCGTGCCATCTCAAGAACACGAGAGAGAGATTAAACACATAGCTACTGGTACCAACCCTCAGCCCCGAGGGTGGACTACGCCCTCCTCATCATGGTGGCCGCCGAGATGATGAAGGTGGCCACCGGTGATGATTTCCCCCTTCGGCGGAGTGCTAGAACGGGGTCTAGATTAGTTTTTCATGGCTACATAGGCTTGCGGTGGTGGAATGTAGCGACCCGACCCGAATGGATCAAGTCTACCGTGCTCCGGTGTCATCCCTGGATCAGTAATCCTGACACCACACAGTACATCGAAGGATTTATAGCAGAGTGGCAATCACACACTTATTACATCGTTGTCTCAAAGAGAACTTATTACAATAAATATGGCTTAAGGCCATCTAATAACGATAACAGCGGAAGAGTCGGAAGATAAATGGGTCCATCAACTCCAACGGCATCACTGAGTATAGAACCACGACCTAAAAGTACCTTACTCGTCGTCTGAAAAGTCTGCAACATGAGGAGTTGCAGCCCGAAAACGGGTCAGCACATGGAATATGCTGGCAATGTAACACATAGAGAGTAATGGAATGAAACAGCTATACTACATGCATATATGGCTGGTGGAAAGCTCTATGGTTACAGTTTTGCGTAAAGCCAGTTTTTCCCTACTGCAAAGGAATAAATTAATTTAACTATCATGGTAGTTGTTAAACATCGAGAATGGTTGACAGCATTCTGATCCCAATTAAGTAATTAGAACCCATTAATATTAATTAGAGTAACATGTTGAGATTCACATGATATTCAAGTACTAGATACTCGAGTTGTCCATAACCGGGGACACGGCTAATCATGATTAGTTTGTACACTCTGCAGAGGTTTGCGCACTTTTCCCCACAAGACTCGATCGCCTCCGTTTGGATTCTCGCACTACATGGTGTTTGAGAAACGGATGACCAAGACATAGTCTTTCAGAAGCGCTAGCACCTTATGTTGGATAGACCGATACACCTACTTTCCCCTACATCTGCTAGTCTACCCTGTAAGAGTTCGCACGACTTAATCAACTATGCCAGAGCCCTTAATGGCTTGTGGCTGCACACGGAAGTTTACTAGCATGAATGATCTTATGATCCCTTTGAGCCTGGGTGGCGGTTCGAAATAAAAACAGGCAAGTCCCGATAGACATCAGGTGCCTCAATCCACCCAGATGTGTATTTAAGTTGCCACCTTAAGTAAACCATTAAAATTAACAAACTCACATCTGTCATGGATATCACTCACCCAATCCACGTCTACTAGCATAGCATGGCATAATAAGCAAACGTAGAAGTAACTCCCAAAGGTTTCATAATAATACAGGTGATAGGTACTACCTCATCTACCTCCCATCCCACAATTTAATTAGATCCTAATCATGCAATGTGAGAGGATTGATCTAATGAAATAAAACTGGGTTGTAGAAAAGGTATGATCAAAGTGTTACTTGCCTTGCTGATGATCCGCGAGACCTAGGGTTTCGAAGTAACAAGCGGCGCAATCCGGGTGATCTATCGCAGACAAACAACAAGCACACAATAAGTACTCATCTAATGCACAGGTAAAACTCGAACAAGAGAACGAACCAGAAAGTTCAACTTAAGAACTCCGGTTGCAAAGAAAGAAAGAACCGAACAGACGACGGAAAAACAAACGGCGGAAGAAAACAACTCGGTTCAAGCAAGTTGAAATTAGGTCAAATTTTACTATAGCAAAGGCTTGTTCAAGTTGATTAGACGGAACGGCGGTTTCGAGACGAAACTCCAGGCGCTTGAATCACCTGATTCCGATAAACGAGCGGGAAGAAAGACTAGAACGAAGATTGGATCTGAGATCGCGATCGCGGAATAAATCCGACGAAAAGAAAGAGATGAACGGTTAAACGAACGGGCGTCGTTAACTGGGAAAAATCGGTGATCACGTTCGTTGAGACGAACGGTCCAAAAGAAGAATGAAAACCGATCTAGGGTTTCGGAAGAAAACCGAAACAAAGCCGGAAGAAAAACCGGAAGAAAAAAAGAAGAACCGGAACGGTTTTCTAGAAGAAAAACCGAACCGAGGAAAAGAAGAGGCGGCGCGGCTACCTCGGGAGGCGGGGCTCCGGGCGGCGGCTTAGGGCGGCGGCGGCGCAAGGAGGAGAGGGGCGGCGGGCTTGGGTGGTGGAGGAAAAGAGAGGGGGGTGAGTATATATACTAGGAGGGGGGTGTGACTTGGCCAAGGGGCAAAGGAGGGGCCGGCGGCCTAGAGTCCCGCTGGGACTCGGCTTCGCGCGAGGGGCTTGGGGCAGTGGCGGCTGGCTGGGCCTTGGCCCAGCTGGCCTGGCGCAAGGGAGCTGCTCCTTTTTTTTAAACGGTTACGTGCGCAGAAAAACAAAAGAAAAGAAAACTAAACGAACTCCAAAAAATCTAAAGTAAATTTTCCCCGACTCCTAAAAATGAGTCGAACAAAATGAACTTTTCTCCGGGCCTAAAATGCAATTTTTTGAAAACGCGCATTTTTCCCTATCAAAAAAACGCAAAAGAACTCCGGCAAAACAAAAACTTGACTTATTCATTAAATCTTCATTTTTCCTAACTTTGGGAAAGTCATATTATTCCCTCTCTCATTTTTTGATATTGGAAAAATAATTGAAGATGAAATAAATAAATCAAATGATCCTCTTTTCCAAAATTTGAGAGAACTCAAATATGAAAATAACGAAATCTCCAACTCTCTCCGTGGGTCCTTGAGTTGCGTGAAATTTCTAGGATCAACCAAAATGCATGAAAATATGATATTCATGATGATCTAGTGTATAACATTCCAAATTGCAAATTTGGGATGTTACAAACCTACCCCCCTTAAGATGAATCTCGCCCTCGAGATTCGGGTTGGCTAGAAAATAGGTGAGGGTGGTCCTTGAGCAAATCTTCTTCTCTTTCCCAGGTGGCTTCATCCTCTGAGTGGTGGTTCCACTGAACTTTGCAAAACTTGATAACCTTGCTGCGGGTAACTCTGCTGGCATAATCGAGAATCTTGACTGGCTTCTCCTCATACATTAAGTCGTCCTTCAACTGAATCGCTTCGAGTGGCACGGTATCTCTTAGCGGTACCTCCGCCATCTCGGCATGACATTTCTTCAGCTAAGAAACATGGAATACATCATGAACTCCTGACAGCTCCTCTGGTAATTCCAACTTATAAGTGACTTCTCCCATACGTTGCAAGATCTTGTACGGTCCAACGAAGCACGGTGCTAATTTTTCCTTAACTCCAAAGCGCTTAACTCCTCGAAGTGGGGATACTCGAAGGTAAACTCTGTCTCCAGTTTCGTAAACTGTCTCCTTGCGTTTTGAATCTGCGTAGCTCTTCTGCCTGGACTGGGCTACCTTGAGCCTATCACGAATCAACTTAACTTTCCGTTCAGACTCCTTAATCAAATCTGGTCCAAAGAATTGACGGTCTCCAACTTCGCCCCATGACAACGGTGTCCTGCACCTCCTTCCGTATAAAGCTTCGAAAGGTGCCATCTTCAAACTGCTTTGGTAACTGTTGTTATAAGAAAACTCCGCATACGGCAAGTTATCGTCCCAGCTAGATCCATAATCTAGTGCACAAGCTCTCAGCATATCTTCCAAAATCTGATTGACTCTCTCGGTCTGTCCATCTGTCTGCGGATGAAAAGCTGTGCTGAACTCTAGTCTGGTTCCTAAAGTTTCATGCAACTGATTCCAAAATTTTGAGGTAAATTGAGTTCCTCTATCTGATACGATACTCCTCGGAACTCCATGCAAACAAATGATCCTAGTCATGTATATCTTTGCCAACTTAGCACTGGTGTAAGTGGTCTTAACTGGAATGAAATGTGCTACCTTTGTCAAACGATCAACTACTACCCATATCGAGTCATAGCCTGCTTTCGTCCTGGGTAGTCCTGTGATAAAATCCATGCCTATCTTATCCCACTTCCATTCGGGTATCGGCAATGGTTGTAACAATCCTGCTGGCTTCTGATGCTCTGCCTTTACTCTCTGACATACGTCACAAACTGCTACATATGCTGCAATATCCTTCTTCATTCCGGTCCACCAGAATGTTTCCTTCAAATCCAAATACATCTTGGTATTCCCTGGGTGAATCGAATACGGTGAATCATGTGCCTCGTGCAAAATCAACTTCCTGATCTCCGGGTCATTGGGCACATAAACACAGTTCTCAAACCATAAGGTATCGTGCTCATCCTCACGAAATCCCTTTGCTTTTCCTTCGCTCAATTTCTCTTTTATAGCAGCAATCTCCTTGTCAGATTTCTGAGCTTCTCTGATCTTATCCATCAATGTTGACTGAATCTCCAATGTTGCTACATAGCCTCTCGGAACTATTTCCAAACATAGCTCACGAAGGTTTTCTGCTAACTCCTTTGGTACTTCTCCCATCACTAGGGTGTTGACATGGTTCTTACGGCTCAATGCATCAGCTACCACATTAGCTTTTCCGGGATGGTAATGCAATCTCATGTCATAATCCTTGATGAGCTCCAACCATCTCCTTTGTCTGAGGTTCAACTCCTTCTGCATGAAAATGTACTTCAAACTCTTGTGATCCGTGTACACCTCACAATGATTTCCAATGAGGAAATGTCTCCACGTTTTCAATGCATGCACTACGGCTGCTAACTCCAAATCATGCGTGGCATAATTCAACTCATGAGGCTTCAGTTGCCGTGAAGCATACGAAACAACTCTCCCTTCCTGCATAAGCACTGCTCCAAGTCCTCGACGTGAAGCGTCGCAATACACCTCATAATCCTTGGTCTGATCTGGCAAAATCAATACTGGTGAGGTAACCAAGCATTTCTTCAATTCCTGGAAACTAGCCTCACATTCCTCAGTCCAATTGAACTTAGTATCCTTCTTCAACAATTCAGTCATAGGCTTTGCAATCTTTGAAAAGTTCTCAATGAACCTCCGGTAGTATCCTGCGAGTCCAAGAAAACTCCGGGTCTCTCCAACTGTCGTTGGTGATTCCCATTCGGTTACGGTCTCAACCTTAGTGGGGTCAACTGCTATACCTTCTCCGGATATAACATGTCCGAGGAATCCAACTTCCTTCAACCAAAACTCACATTTGCTGAATTTGGCGTATAACTGATGTTCCCTTAGTTTCTCCAAAACCAAACGCAAATGTTCCTTATGCTCCTCTTCATTCTTTGAATAAACCAGGATGTCATCAATGAACACTACGACGAACTTATCCAAAAACTCCATAAACACTTTGTTCATCAGGTTCATAAAATAGGCAGGTGCGTTAGTCAATCCAAATGACATAACGGTATACTCATATAGTCCATATCTCGTGGTGAATGCTGTCTTAGGTATGTCCTGCTCCCGAATCTTCAATTGATGGTACCCTGATCGCAAATCGATCTTGGAAAACACTTTAGCTCCTTGCAATCGATCAAACAGATCGTTGATCATTGGCAGTGGGTACTTGTTCTTGATGGTTACTTCATTCAATCCCCGATAATCTACAACCATCCTTAATGATCCATCCTTCTTTTCCACTAGAAGTACGGGTGATCCCAAGGCGAAGAACTTGGGCGAATGTAACCTTTATCCAATAACTCCTTAATCTGATTCTTAATTTCCACCAAATCCTTTGCTGGCATCCGGTACGGTTGCTTCGATATTGGGCCTGTACCTGGCAATAACTCAATCAAAAACTCAATGTCTCTATCCGGTGGCATGCCTGGTAATTCCTCAGGAAATACATCAGGAAAATCCTTTATCACTGGTACTTCTTCTTGCACAACTCATGTTAGGCAGTTTACTTGTGTCCTGTTTGGCACATGCCGGGATACATACTTGATCCTTCTTCCTTCTGGTGTAGTAAGCAAAATTGTCTTACTGGCGCAATCGATGTTTCCTCCATACATCGATAGCCAATCCATACCAAGAATCACATCCAGACCTTGGGATTCCAGAATAATTAAATCTGTTGGGAAAACATGCCTTCCTATACTTAATGGTACTTGGAAACATCCTTGTCTGGCCATGTACTCTGCTCCTGGCGAGCTTACTAGCATAGGTGTTTTAAGAACCCTAGTGGGCAGGCTATACTTTTCCACAAATCCCCTTGATATGTATGAATGCGATGCACCAGTATCGAAAAGAACGAGTGCGGTAAATGACTTAACCAAAAACTTATCGATTACTGCATCGGGCTGATCTTCAACCTCCTCCACATTAACATGGTTCACCTGTCCCATATTGAAAGGGTTCAGCTTTTTCCCAGAGCTTCCATTGCCATTTCCATTCTGGCCTTCAGGACATTCATTGGCATAATGTCCGGTCTTGGAACACTTGAAACAGGTGACTTGACTCAGGTCTCTCTTGGTTGGGGTCGATGGGGTGGTCCGGTTCTGGCCGTTGCTTCCTCCATTCCCATTACCATTCTTGTGGCCATTATGGTTGTGCGAGCTACCTCCTCCATGGGTGTGCTGAAATTGAAATCCCGGTTTAGGGGCAAAACGGGGCTTCCGCTGGGCTCCAGAGTTATACTTCCCCTGTCCATATTTCCTCTTACGGTTCTCAATTTGCTGTTGCTTCCCTTCAATCATGATGGCACAATCTACCAACTCCTGGTAGTTGTTAACTTGCTACCATCAACTGCATGCTTAGTTCATCATTCAGTCCTTCCAGAAACTTCTCCTGCTTAGCTGCATCCGTAGCAACGTCATCTGGGGCATAACGTGCTAACTTGCTGAAATCGTCAATGTACTGGCCAACTGTCCTTCCTCCTTGGCATAAGTTGTGAAACTCACGCTTCTTCATGGCCATAGCTCCTGCTGAAACATGGGCAGTGCGGAAAGCTTGCTGAAACTGATCCCATGTGACAGTGTCAACTGGGTAAGTGGATGTGAAATTCTCCCACCATGCTGCCGCGGGTCCGTCAAGCTGGTGAGCGGCAAACTTCACTTTCTCACCATCCGTGCATCCTGCAGTGGTCAACTCCCTTCCTATCTTGCGGAGCCAATCGTCTGCTACTATTGGCTCGGTGCTACTGGAAAACACCGGCGGATTCAGCCTAAGGAAACGGGCTAAGTGGTCAACAGGTGGTGGTGGTGGTGGTGGGTTGTTGTTGTTGTTGTTCTACTGGTTCTGGACTAACATCTACATCAATTGATTCTGCTACTGGATCAACTGAGTGAGCTCCGGTGGGAATCCATTGTCATGTCTCGGAGGCATCTGAGGGTTTAGAAAAGACGAGAACTAAGAATAGAGTGAGGTCAAAAGGGAAAACACTACCCCAATGCACATGAGCAAATGCACACAAAATCACTTCATTCAATCAAACAAGGGCTTACAATCGGTCTAAAACTATCGCAAAAGTGCTCGACTATAATGTTTACAGGGGGGAAATGCTACTACTATCTGGTGGTCATCTAGAAATTTGAACCGGTGGAAGACTCCATGATATCTGCTCCAGCTTCGTCTTCAAAGTCGGGTTCACTTGGATCCGAATCGGTGTCGTTGATGATGATGTAGTTGTCCGGATAGGCGATGCACTCGTCTTCCTCCTTGGATGCTAACTTCCTCTTGAGTTCTTCAATCTCCTGCTTAAGATCGCCATTGTGTCTCGCTAGAGCTACGATCTCGTCCATGTAGTCCTTGCGTGTAGACTTCAGTTCTCCTTCTAGCTCGATGATCCTTGCCTTCGCATTCTTCAACTCTATCATATCATTGCACATCTGGTTCTCGTGGCGTCGAATGTGCTGGTTTAACTCCTGGATGAAAGATGCAATGGATCTATCCTTCTTGGTGCTGACTAACTCCCATTGTTCATCTCGGCGTCTGAAAATCTGGTAGATAGTGTCCTTGAGGTCTTCTTGATAAACTTCTCCAATGCGTCCCATGGTGATATGAGCTGCCATGCTCCTTCCCAGACTCCAGGTTGGTGCATTGAAAACACTATCTATAGGCTTCGTGATTGGCGCGAATGTCCTTCCCGGAACGTGAGCTTGAATCTTCCAGCGCTCCTCTTCAGGCAGAGTGGCGTTGAAGGTTCCCGTGAAGCTTGGTAATCCAATGTTCAGGTACTTGGTGACTTCCTTCAAGTGAAATCCAAAAGGTGTGCCTTCATCCGGTTGAGCGTACTTAATCTTCGGGTTCGTCATCCTAAAAGAGTAGAAAAGATGAGGAGTTAGAAAATGAGAAGAGAATGGTGATCTATGGCTTTAACTTAGTGGTCGTGTCCTACAGTCAGCGTGTGCTCTGATACCATCTCTGTAGCGACCCGACCCGAATGGATCAAGTCTACCGTGCTCCGGTGTCATCCCTGGATCAGTAATGCTGACACCACACAGTACATCGAAGGATTTATAGCAGAGTGGCAATCACACACTAATTACATCATTGTCTCAAAGAGAACTTATTATAGTAAATATGGCTTAAGGCCATCTAATAACGATAACAGCGGAAGACTCGGAAGATAAATGGGTCCATCAACTCCAACGGCATCACTGAGTATAGAACCACGACCTAAAAGTACCTTACTCGTCGTCTGAAAAGTCTGCAACATGAGGAGTTGCAGCCCGAAAACGGGTCAGCACATGGAATATGCTGGCAATGTAACACATAGAGAGTAATGGAATGAAACAGCTATACTACATGCATATATGGCTGGTGGAAAGCTCTATGGTTACAGTTTTGCGTAAAGCCAGTTTTTCCCTACTGCAAAGGAATAAATTAATTTAACTATCATGGTAGTTGTTAAACATCGAGAATGCTTGACAGCATTCCGATCCCAATTAAGTAATTAGAACCCATTAATATTAATTAGAGTAACATGTTGAGATTCACATGATATTCAAGTACTAGATACTCAAGTTGTCCATAACCGGGGACACGGCTAATCATGATTAGTTTGTACACTCTGCAGAGGTTTGCGCACTTTTCCCCACAAGACTCGATCGCCTCCGCTTGGATTCTCGCACTACATGGTGTTTGAGAAATGGATGACCGAGACATAGTCTTTCAGAAGCGCTAGCACCTTACGTTGGATAGACTGGTACACCTACTTTCCCCTACATCTGCTAGTCTACCCTGTAAGAGTTCGCATGACTTAATCAACTATGCCAGAGCCCATAATGGCTTGTGGCTGCACACGGAAGTTTACTAGCATGAATGATCTTATGATCCCTTTGAGCCTGGGTGGCGGTCCGAAATAAAAACAGGCAAGTCCCGATAGACATCAGGTGCCTCAATCCACCCAGATGTGTATTTAAGTTGCCACCTTAAGTAAACCATTAAAATTAACAAACTCACATCTGTCATGGATATCACTCACCCAATCCACGTCTACTAGCATAGCATGGCATAATAAGCAAACGTAGAAGTAACTCCCAAAGGTTTCATAATAATACAGGTGATAGGTACTACCTCATCTACCTCCCATCCCACAATTTAATTAGATCCTAATCATGCAATGTGAGAGGATTGATCTAATGCAATAAAACTAGGTTGTAGAAAAGGTATGATCAAAGTGTTACTTGCCTTGCTGATGATCCGCGAGACCTAGGGTTTCGAAGTAACAAGCGGCGCAATCCGGGTGATCTATCGCAGACAAACAACAAGAACACAATAAGTACTCATCTAATGCACAGGTAAAACTCGAACAAGAGAACGAACCAGAAAGTTCAACTTAAGAACTCCGGTTGCAAAGAAAGAAAGAACCGAACAAACGATGGAAAAACAAACGGCGGAAGAAAACAAC
Organism: Triticum dicoccoides; assembly: GCF_002162155.2. Classification (NCBI taxonomy): domain Eukaryota; kingdom Viridiplantae; phylum Streptophyta; class Magnoliopsida; order Poales; family Poaceae; genus Triticum; species Triticum dicoccoides. The sequence continues at coordinate 243,976,763 of NC_041392.1, read as the reverse complement.
TCGGTTCTAGCAAGTTGAAACTAGGTCAAATTTTACTGTAGCAAAGGCTTGTTCAAGTTGATTAGACGGAACGGCGGTTTCGAGACGAAACTCCAGGCACTTGAATCACCTGATTCCGATAAACGAGCGGGAAGAAAGACTAGAATGAAAATCGGATCTGAGATCGCGATCGCGGAATAAATCCGATGAAAAGAAAGAGATGAACGGTTAAACGAACGGGCGTCGTTAACCGGGAAAAATCGGTGATCACGTTCATTGAGACGAACGGTCCGAAAGAAGAATGAAAACCGATCTAGGGTTTCGGAAGAAAACCAAAACAAAGCCGGAAGAAAAACCGGAAGAAAAAAAGAAGAACCGGAACGGTTTTCTAGAAGAAAAACCGAACCGAGGAAAAGAAGAGGCGGCGCGGCTACCTCGGGAGGTGGGGCTCCGGGCGGCGGCTTAGGGCGGCGGCAGCGGCTTAAGGCGGCGGCGGCGGCGCAAGGAGGAGAGGGGCG
>NC_041392.1:243924941-243975697 GCF_002162155.2 Triticum dicoccoides | reverse complement strand
ACTAGGAGGGGGGGTGTGACTTGGCCAAGGGGCAAAGGGGGGGCCGGCGGCCTAGAGTCCCGCTGGGACTCGGCTTCGCGTGAGGGGCTGGGGGCGGTGGCGACCGGCTGGGCCTTAGCCCGGCTGGCCTGGCGCAAGGGAGCTGCTCCTTTTTTTACGGTTACGCGCGCAGAAAAACAAAAGAAAAGAAAACTAAACGAACTCCAAAAAAATCTAAAGTAAATTTTCCCCGACTCCTAAAGATGAGTCGAACAAAATGAACTTTTCTCCGGGCCTAAAATGCAATTTTTTGAAAACGCGCATTTTTTCCTATCCAAAAAAAACGCAAAAGAACTCCGGCAAAACCAAAACTTGACTTATTTATTAAATCTTCATTTTTCCTAACTTTGGGAAAGTCATATTATTCCCTCTCTCATTTTTTTGATATTGGAAAAATAATTGAAGATGAAATAAATAAATCAAATGATCCTCTTTTCCAAAATTTGAGAGAAATCAAATATGAAAATAACGAAATCTCCAACTCTCTCCGTGGGTCCTTGAGTTGCGTGAAATTTCTAGGATCAACCAAAATGCATGAAAATATGATATGCATGATGATCTAGTGTATAACATTCCAAATTGCAAATTTGGATGTTACATGGAACTTTTGATCTAGGGTTACCCTGGGGGTTTTGGAATATTTGGGAATTTATAGGGCGAAGAGGCGGTGCGGGAGGCCATCGAGGTGGGCACAACCCGCCAGGGCGCGTCTGGGCCCCCAGGAGCGCCTAGGTGGATTGTGCCCCACTCGGGGCACCCCTCTGGTACTTCTTTAGCCCAGTGGATGTCTTTTGGTCCAAAAAATCTCCAAAAAGTTTCGCTGTGTTTGGACTCCGTTTGGTATTGATTTTCTGCGAAGTAAAAAACAAGCAAAGAACATCAACTGGCACTGGGCACTATGTCAATAGGTTAGTCCCAAAAAATCATATAAAGTTGCTATAAAATGATTGTAAAACATCCAAGAATGATAATATAACAGCATGGAACAATCAAAATTAATAGATACATTGGAGACGTATCACCTATCTATTTACGTTTATGCAAATTTTATTTTATTTGAGTCTCCATCTTCTCTTATAACGCACCAACTTGGGAGTACGATGATCATACTTGTGCATTGGATGTAGCTAATATTCGAGTGTGTTTCATGAAGGGATCAAATGATTGAGCATGATGGGCCAAAGATAACTTTGTTTGGTGTTGATATTTTGAAAGACATGGTTGCTTGTTGATATGCTTGAGTATTGAAGTCTTCATATCAATTATAGACTATTACTTTGAATCATCTTAAAGTCCAAATGTCCATGCTACAAAATAAAATAATATGTGATGAACATGTTAGGCAACATTCCACATCAAAAATTCTGTTTTTATCATTTACCTACTCAAGGACGAGCAGGAATTAAGCTTGGGGATTCTGATACGTCTCCAATGTATCTATAATTTTTTCATTGTTCCATGTTGTTATATTATCATTCTTGGATATTTTACATCCATTTTATAGCAACTTTATATCATTTTTTGGGACTAACCTATTAACATAGTGCCAGTGACAGTTGTTGTTTTCTGCTTGTTTTTTTACTTCACAGAATATCGGTACCAAACGAAGTCCAAATGCCTCGATACTTTTTGGAGATTTATTTTCTGCTCATAAGACAACTTGGGAGCCAAGGAAGTGCACGAGGGGAGGCCGGTGGGGCCCATAACCCACCTGGGCGCGCTAGAGGCCCCTATCGCGTCCTGATGGGTGGTCGGGCCCACCAAGATCATTTCCACCACCTCTTATCTCTATAAATACCCAAATATTCCAGAAACACTAGGGGAGTCGACGAAACACAATTCCAGCCGTCACAAGTTCCAAAACTACGAGATCCAATCTAGAGCCCTATTCAGGCACCTTGCCAGAGGGGAACACGATCACGGAAGGGTTCATCATCCTCTTTGATGCTCCTCCGATGATGCGTGAGTAGTTTACCACAGACCTACTAATGTCGCTTGAAGCTACGTCGATATTTCCCCAAAGAGGAAGGGACGATGCAGCACAGCGGCGATAGGTATTTCCCTCAGATATGAAACCAAGGTTATCGAACCAGCTGGAGAACCAAGCAACACAACGTAAACAACTCCTGCACACAGATAACAAATCCTCGCAACCCGACGTGTTAAAGGGGTTGTCAATCCCTTCTGGGTACGGCGCCTCAAGATAGGCAAACAGACGTGAGATAAAATTGTAGTAGATTGATAGATCGAACGCCAAATAAAATAAATAAGAACAAATTGCAGCAAGGTATTTTTGTATTTTTGGTTTAATAGATCTGAAATAAATGCAAAGGAAAAGTAGATCGCAAAGGCAAATATATGAGAAAGAGACCTGGGGGTCATAGGTTTCACTAGTGGCTTCTCTCGAGAAAAATAGCAAACGGTGGGTGAACAAATTACTGTTGGGCAATTGATAGAACTTCAAATACTCATGATGATATCCAAGAAATGATCATTATATAGGCATCACATCCAAGATTAGTAGAGCGACTCCTGCCTGCATCTACTACTATTACTCCACACATTGGCCGCTATCCAGCATGCGTCTAGTGTATTAAGTTCATGGAGAAACGGAGTAATGCAATAAGTACGATGACATGATGTAGACAAGATCTATCTATGTAGAGATAGACCCCATCGTTTTATCCTTAGTAGCAACGATACATACGTGTCGGTTCCCCTTCTATCATTGGGATCAAGCACCATAAGATCGAACCCACCACAAAGCACCTCTTCCCATTGCAAGATAAATAGATCAAGTTGGCCAAAAAAACCAAATATCAAAGAAGAAATACGAGGCTATAAGCAATCATGCATAAAAGAAATCAAAGAAACTCAAATACTTTCATGGATATAAAAAGATAGATCTGATCATAAACTCAAAGTTCATCGATCCCAACAAACACATCGCAAAAGAGTTACATCATATGTATCTCCAAGAGACCATTGTGTTGAGAATCAAGAGAGAGAGAGAGCCATCTAGCTACTAACTACGGACCCAAAGGTCTACAAAGAACTACTCACGCATCATCGGAGAGGCACCAATGGAGGTGGTGAACCCCATCCGAGATGGTGTCTAGATTGGATCTGGTGGTTCTGGACTATGCGGCGGCTGGATCAATATTTTGTTGACTCCCTTAGGGTTTTGGGAATATTGGGGTATTGATAGAGCAAAGAGGCGGTCCCGGGGGCACCCGAGGTGGGCACAACCTACCAGGGCGCGCCTGGGCCTCCTGGCGCACCCTGGTGGGTTTTCCTCTCCTCGGAGCACCCCCCAGGCGCAGCCAGGGCCCATTATGTTCCTTCTGGTCCAAAAATAACTCCGTAAAGTTCCGTTCCATTTGGACTCCGTTTGATATTGATTTCCTGCGATGTAAAAAACATGCAAAAACAACAACTGGCACTTGGCACTATGTCAATAGGTTAGTAGCAAAAAATGATATAAAATGATTATAAAACATCCAAGATTGATAATATAACAGCATGGAACAATAAAAAATTATAGATACGTTGGAGATGTATCAGCATCCCCAAGCTTAACTCCTACTCGTGCTCGAGTAGGGAAGTGATAAAACAGATTTTTTCATGTGGAATGCTGCCTATCATGTCATATCATATTTCATTTCTTTATAGCTTGGACCTTTGGACTTTTATATTGTTCAAAGCAATAGTCTAGTTTTGGCATGATAACTTAAATACTCAAGCATATCAACAAGCAACCATGTCTTTCAAAATATCAATGCTAGAATAAGCTATCCCTGGCCCATCATGCTCAATCATTGATCCATTCATGAAACACACTCGCATATTAGCTACACCCAATACTCAAGTACGATCATATTGCCTCCTAGTTGGTGCTTTTATAAGAGAAGATGGAGACTCAAATTCAAAAATAAAAATTGCATAAAGTAAAAGAAAGGCCCTTCGCAGAGGAAAGTAGGGATTTGTAGAGGTGCCAGAGCTCAAAGCGAAAAAATTAGAGATAAAAACATTTTGGGAGGTGTATCCATCCCACCAATGAAAACGACTTAGAGTTCCCAACACTTTCCATGCTAGATATATCATAGGCGGTTCCCAAATAGAAAATAAAGTTTATTCCTTTTCCACCGTACTTTCAATTTCCATGGCTAACCGTATCCACGGGTACCTTCCATACCAAACACTTTTCCAAGGAATTTTTTATTTGACAACATAAAGTAAATTCATTTTTTCATTTCGGGACTGGGCATCCCTAATACCTTTGTCTTACTCTCGTGCAATGACAAGTGAATAAACACTCATCGTGAGAATAACACATCTAGCATGGAAAATATTAGCCACCCCTCACCGCTCCATGAGAGAAATGAACAAACAAAAGAGAAGTTTATTTTGAAATTAGAGATGGCACATGCAAATTTTCTTAGAACGGCAAAATAATACCGCATATAGTTAGATATAGTGGACACATGTGGCAAAACTGGTTTAAAGGATTTTGGATGCACAAGTAGAGATCATACTTAGTGCAAAATGAAGGCTAGAAAAAGATTGAGAAGCGACCAACCAAGAAACAGATAATCTCATAAGCAAGCATTAAGCATAATTAACACCGAATAATGCACCAAAAGTAAGATATAATTTCATTGCATGACTATTGACTTTCGTGCTTGCAAAGGGAATCAAAAACCTTAACACCAATATTCTTACTAAAGCCTAATTACTCATCAACATAACTCACATATCACATCATCATAACTCAAAACTATTACTAAGAATCAAGTTTATTTTGTGCAATGATCTTCATGAAAGTTTTTATTATATCCTTCTTGGATATCTATCACTTTGGGACTAATTTTCATGTGTTTCTTTTCATAAGCTCAAACAAATATAAGTGAAGCAAAAGAGAATTTCTTTAAAATTTTACTAACTCTCAAATAAATCTAAGTGAAGCAAGAGAGCATTTCTTGAAAAATACTAAAGCACACAGTGCTTAAAAAGATATAAGTGAAGAACTAGAGCAAGTCCATAGCTCATAAAAGATTTAAGTGAAGCAAAGAGAGCAATTCTAACAAAGTCATGACATAATTTTGGCTCTGTCAAATAGGTGTGTCCAGCAAGGGATCAAGAATTAAAACACAAAATAAAACAAGCAAAAACTCATATCATACAAGACGCTCCAAGCAAAACACATAGTATGTGACGAATACAAATATAGCTTCGAGTAAAATACCGATGGATGTTAGAAGAAAGAGGGGATGCCACTCGGGGGCATCCCCAAGCTTAGTTGGTTGCTCATTTTTGGATAATAGCTTGGGATGCCGGGGCATCCCCAAGCTTAGGCTCTTCTACTCCTTATTCCCTCATCCATCGTAAGATAACCCAAAACTTGAAAACTTCAATCACACAAAACTCAACAAAACCTTCGTGAGATCCGTTACTATAAGAAAATTAATCACTACTATAAGTGTTTTATCAAACAAATTCATATTTTGTTTTTGCATTATATCTACTGTATTCCAACTTTTATATTGCAAAAACTCATCAATGAAAATCATAGAGCCATCAAAACAAGCACACAACGCAAAGAAAACAGAATCTGTCAAAACAGAACAATCTGTAGCAATCTGATTATTTCAAATACTTCTCTAACTACAAAAATTCTGAAAAATTAGGAAGACCTGAGAAATTTGTATATTGATCTACTGCAAGAGGAATGGGTATTTTATCGCTCTCTGGTTAAAAATGAGAATTATTTTCGCGAGCGCAAAAGTTTCTGTTTTTTCAGCAAGATCAAACAACTATCACCCAAGAAGATCCTAAAGGCTTTACTTGGCACAATCACTAATTAAAACATAAAAACACAATCATAACATTAGCATAATTGTGCTAACACTCAATAACAGGAACCAAAAAGCAAAAATAAATTTTATTCATTCGGTTGCCTCCCAACAAGCGCTATAGTTTTACGCCGTTAGCTAGGCATAAAGCAAGGATCTAAGTTTTGTCATCTTTGGTTCGAGATCCCTAAGATGCCCTCATGATTGATTCATATGGTGGCCTAATTCTTGTTCTAGGGAAGTGTTCCATACCCTTCCTCAAAGGAAATTGGAACTTGATATTGCCTTCTTTCATATCAATCACGGCACCGATAGTGCATACAAATGGTCTACCAAGAATAATTGGACAAGACGGATTGCAATCAATATCAAGAACAATAAAATCTATGGGAACATAATTCATATCTGAAAGAATAAGAACATCATTAATTCTTCCATAGGCTTTTTAATAGTAGAATCCACCAAGTACAAATTCAAAGAACATGATTCAATATCGGTAAGACCAAGCACATCACGTAAAGATTTCGGAATTGTAGAAACACTAGCACCCAAGTCACACAAAGCAAAACATTCATAATTTTTAATCTTGACTTTGATAGTAGGTTCCCATTCATCATGCAATTTTCTAGGAATTGAAACTTCTAATTCCAATTTTTCTTCAAAAGCTTTCATCATAGCATCAACAATATATTTAGTAAAAGCTTTATTTTGTTCATAAGCATGGGGTGAATTTATCATGGATTGCAACAAAGAAATACAATCAATCAAAGAGTGATACGTCTCCAACGTATCTACAATTTTTGATTGTTCCATGCTATTATATTATCTGTTTTGGATGTTAATGGGCTTATTTATACACTTTTATATTATTTTTGGGACTAACCTACTCACCCAAGGCCCAGTGCAAATTGCTGTGTTTTGCCTATTTCAGTGTTTCGCAGAAAAGGAATATCAAACGGAATCCAAACAGAATGAAACCTTTCGGAGAGTTATTTTTCGAACAAACATGATCCAGAGGACTTGGAGTGGACGTCAAGAAATCAACGAGGAGGCCACGAGGCAGGGAGGCGCGCCTGGCCACCTAGGCGCGCCCCCACCCTCGTGGCTCCACTGACTTACTTCTTCCTCCTATATTTGTCCACATACCCCGAAAACATCGAAGAGCACCACGAAACCCTATTTCCACCACCGCAACTTTCTGTACCAAAGAGATCCCATCTTGGGGCCTTTTCTGGAGCTCCGCCGGAGGGGGAATCGATCACGGAGGGCTTCTACATCAACACCATAGCCTCTCCGATGATGTGTGAGTAGTTTACCTCAGACCTTCGGGTCCATAGTTATTAGCTAGATGGCTTCATCTCTCTCTTTGGATCTCAATACAAAGTTCCCCTTGATCTTCTTGGAGATCTATTCGATGTAACTCTTTTTGCGGTGTGTTTGTCGAGATCTGATGAATTGTGGGTTTATGATCAAGATTATCTATGAACAATATTTTATTCTTCTCTGAAATATTTATGTATGATTTGTTATCTTTGCAAGTCTCTTCGAATTATTAGTTCGGGTTGGCCTACTAGATTGATCTTTCTTGCAATGGGAGAAGTGCTTAGCTTTGGGTTCAATCTTGTGGTGTCCTATCCCAGTGACAGCGGGGGCAGCAAGGCACGTATTGTATTGTTGCCATCGAGGATAAAAGATGGGGTTTATATCATATTGCTTGAGTTTATCCCTCTACATCATGTCATCTTGCCTAATGTGTTACTTTGTTCTTATGAACTTAATACTCTAGATGCATGCTGGATAGCGGTCGATGTGTGGAGTAATAGTAGTAGATGCAGAATCATTTTGGTCTACTTGTCGCGGACGTGATGCCTATATACATGATCATGCCTAGATATTCTCATAATTATGCACTTTTCTATCAATTGCTCGATAGTAATTTGTTCACCCACCGTAATACTTATGCTATCTTGAGAGAAGCCACTAGTGAAACCTATGGCCCCCTGGGTCTATTCTCTATTATATTAATTTCCCATCAACTAGCTATTTCTGGCACCGTTTATTTTGCATTCTTTACATTTAATCTATATCATAAAAATACAAAAAAATATTTATCTTATTATTATTATCTCTATCAGATCTCACTCTCGTAAGTGACCGTGAAGGGATTGACAACCCCTTAATTGCGTTGGTTGCGAGGTTCTTATTTGTTTGTGTAGGTACAAGGGACTTGCATGTAGTCTCCTACTGGATTGATACATTGGTTCTCAAAAACTAAGGGAAATACTTACGCTACTTTACTGCATCACCCTTTCCTCTTCAAGGGAAAACCAACGCGGTGCTCAAGAGGTAGCAAGAAGGATTTCTGGCGCCGTTGCCGGGGAGATCTACGCACAAGTCAAGACATACCAAGTACCCATCACAAACTCTTATCCCTCGCATTTCATTATTTTCCATTTGCCTCTCATTTTTCTCTCCCCCACTTCACCCTTTCTGTTTTATTTGCCCCCTTTTTCCGTTCCCCTTCTCTTTTTCGTTCGTCTCTTTTCGCTCGCTTCTTGTGTGCTTGTGTGTTGGATTGTTTGTCACGGTGGCTCAAGATAATATTAAATTTTGTGACTTTTCTAATACCAACAAAAATGATTTTATTAGAACTCTGATTGCTCCTCTTACCGATGCTGAATCTTGTGAAATTAATACTGCTTTGCTGAATCTTGTCATGAAAGATCCGTTTTCCGGCCTTCCTAGTGAAGATGCCGCTACCCATCTAAACAACTTTGTTGATTTGTGTGATATGTAAAAGAAGAAAGATGTGGATAATGATATTGTTAAATTGAAGCTATTCCCGTTTTCGCTTAGAGATCATGCTAAAACTTGGTTTTCATCTTTGCCTAAAAATAGTATCGATTCATGGAATAAGTGCAAAGATGCTTTTATCTCTAAGTATTTTCCTCCCACTAAGATCATCTCTCTTAGAAACAATATTATGAATTTTAAGCAACTTGATCATGAACATGTTGCACAAGCTTGGGAGAGGATGAAATTAATGATACGTAACTTCCCTACACATGGTTTGAATCTTTGGATGATTATACAAAATTTCTATGCCGTATTGAATTTTGCATCTAGAAATCTTTTAGATTCGGCCGCGGGAGGCACTTTTATGGAAATCACTTTAGGAGAAGCTACTAAACTCCTAGATAATATTATGGTTAATTATTCTCAATGGCACACTGAAACATCCACTTGTAAAAAGGTGCATGCAATAGAAGAAATTGATGTTTTGAGTGGAAAGATGGATGAACTTATGAAATTGTTTGCTAATAAGAGTATTTCTTCTGATCCTAATGATATGCCTTTGTCTACTTTGATTGAGAAAAATAATGAATCTATGGATGTGAATTTTGTTGGTAGGAACAATTTTGGTAATAACACATATAGAGGTAATTTTAATCCTAGGCCGTTTCCTAGTAATCCCTCTAATAATTATAGTAATTACTACAACAATTCGTATGGAAATTATAATAAGATGCCCTCTGATTTTGAATCTAATATTAAAGAATTTATTAGTTCGCAAAAGAGTTTAAATGCTTTGATTGAAGAAAAACTCTCTAAGATTGATGAGTTGGCTAGGAACATGGATAAAATTTCTCTTGATGTTGATTCTTTGAATTTAGATCTATTCCACCTAAGCATGATATCAATGAGTCTCTCAAAGCTATGACAATTTCCATTGATGAGTGCAAAGAAAGAACCGCTAGGATGCGTGCTAAAAAAGATTGCTTTGTGAAAGTGTGTTCTTCTAGTTTTCATGATAATAAGGATGAAGATCTAAAAGTGATTGATGTGTCCCCTATTAAATCTTTGTTTTTCAATATGAATCTTGATAATGATGGGACTGGAGATGAGTCAACTTTAGTTAAAAGGAATTATAATGATTCGGAGTTTTTAGATCTTGATGCAAAAATTAATAAAAGTGGGATTGGGGAGGTCAAAACTTTACATAGCAATGAACCCACTATTTTGGATTTCAAGGAATTTAATTATGATAATTATTCTTTAATAGATTGTATTTCCTTGTTGCAATCCATGCTGAATTCTCCGCATGCTTATAATCAAAATAAAGCTTTTACTAAACATATTGTTGATGCTTTAATGTAATCTTATGAAGAAAAGCTTGAATTGGAAGTTTCTATCCCTAAAAAAACTTTATGATGAGTGGGAACCTACTATTAAAATTAAAATTAAATATCATGAATGCTATGCTTTATGTGATTTGGGTGCTAGTGTTTCCACGATTCCAAAAACTTTGTGTGGTGTGTTAGGTTTCCGTGAATTTAATGATTGTTCTTTAAATTTGCACCTGGCGGATTCCACTATTAAGAAACCTATGGGAAGAATTAATGATGTTATTATTGTTGCAAATATTAGATTCAAATTTCCATTAAGGAAAGGCATGGAGCACTTTCCTAGAAATAAAATTAAATTACCTTATGAATCTATTATGAGATCCACTTATGGATTGCATACCAAAGATGATAATACCTAGATCTATTCTTGCTTTTTTTTGCCTAGCTAGGGGCGTTAAACGATAGCGCTTGTTGGGAGGCAACTCAATTCTATTTTTGTTCCTTGCTTTTTCGTTCTGTTTAGTAATAAATAATTCATCTAGACTCTGTTTAGATGTTGTTTTATGCTTTTAATTAGTGTTTGTGCTAAGTAGAACCTATGGGAAGACTTGGGGAAAGTCTTTGTGGTCTTGCTGTAAAAAACAGACACTTTAGCGCTCACGAGATTTGCTTCCATTTTTTACTGGAGACTGTGATTAGGTTGATTATTTTTAAAGATGGTTAATAGCTAAATTCCTAACGTCCAGAAATTTATTTTAGAATTTTTGGGGTTACAGAAGTATTCAAAACCTACATATTACTACAGACTGTTTTGTTTTTGACAGATTCTGTTTTTTGCTTGTTGTTTGCTTATTTTGATGAATCTATGGCTAGTATCGAAGGTTATAAACCATAGAGAAGTTGGAATACAGTAGGTTTAATACCAAAATAAATAAATAATGAGTTCATTACAGTACCTTAAGTGGTGGTTTGTTTTCTTATACTAACGAAGCTCATGAGATTTTCTATTTAAGTTTTGTGTTGTGAAGTTTTCAAGTTTTGGGTAAAGATTTGATGGATTATGGAATAAGGAGTGGCAAGAGCCTAGGCTTGGGGATTCCCAAGTCACCCCAATGTAAAATTCAAGGACAACCCAAAGCCTAAGCTTGGGGATGCCCGAGAAGGCATCCCCTCTTTTGTCTTCTTCTATGGGTAACTTTACTTGAGGCTATATTTTTATTAACCACATGATATGTGTTTTGCTTGGAGCGTCTTGTATGATTTGAGTCTTTGCTTTTTAGTTTACCACAATAATCCTTGCTGTACACACCTTTTGAGAGAGACACACTTGAATTGGAATTTATTAGAATACTCTATGTGCTTCACTTATATCTTTTGAGCTAGATAATTTTGCTCTAGTGCTTCACTTATATCTTTTAGAGCACGGTGGTGGTTTTATTTTATAGAAATTATTGATCTCTCATGCTTAACTTATATTATTTTGAGAGTCCTTTAGAACAGCATGGTAATTTGCTTTGGTTATAAAATTAGTCCTAATATGATAGGCATCCAAGATGGGTATAATAAGAACTATCATAAAAAGTGCATTGAATACTATGAGAAGTTTGATACTTGATGATTGTTTTGAGATATGGAGATGGTGATATTAGAGTCATGCTAGTTGAGTAGTTGTGAATTTGAGAAATACTTGTTCTAAAGTTTGTGATTCCCATAGCATGCACGTATGGTGAACTGTTATGTGATGAAGTCGGAGGATGATTTATTTATTGATTGTCTTCCTTATGAGTGGCGGTCTGGGACGAGCGATGGTCTTTTCCTACCAATATATCCCCCTAGGAGCATGCGCGTAGTATTTTGTTTCAATAACTAATAATTTTTTGCAATAATTATGTGAGTTCTTTATGACTAATGTTGAGTCCATGGATTATACGCACTCTCATCCTTCCACCATTGCTAGCCTCTCTAGTACCGCACAACTTTCGCCGGTACCTTAAACCCACCATATACCTTCCTCAAAACAGCCACCATACCTACCTATTATGACATTTCCATAGCCATTCCTAGATATATTGCCATGCAACTTTCCACCGTTCCGTTATTATGACACGCTTCATCATTGTCATATTGCTTTGCATGATCATGTAGTTGACATCGTATTTGTGGCAAAGCCACCATTCATAATTCTTTCAGACATGTCAGTCATGATTCATCGCATATCCTAGTACACCGCCGGAGGCATTCACATAGAGTCATATTTTGTTCTAAGTATTGGGTTGTAATCTTTGAGTTGTAAGTAATAAAAGTGTGATGATAATCATTATTAGAGCATTGTCCTGAGGAAAGGATGATGGAGACTATGATTCCCCCACAAGTTGGGATGAGACTCCGGATGAAAAAAAGAGGCCATAAAAACGAAGAAGAAGGCCCAAATAAAAAAATATGAGAGAAAAAGAGAGAAGGGACAATGTTGCTATCCTTTTTCCACACTTGTGCTTCAAAGTAGCACCATGATCTTCATGATAGAGAGTCTCCTATGTTGTCACCTTCATATACTAGTGGGAATTTTACATTACAGAACTTGGCTTGTATATTCCAATGATGGGATTTATCAAAATGCCCTAGGTCTTTGTGAGCAAGCGAGTTGATGGACACCCACTTAGTTTATTTTGAGCTTTCATACACTTATAGCTCTAGTGCATCTGTTGCATGGCAATCCCTACTCACTCACATTGATATCTATTGATGGGCATCTCCATAGCCCGTTGATACGCCTAGTTGATGTGAGGCTATCTTCTCCGTTTTTTGTCTTCTCCACAACCACCATTCTAGCTATTCCACCTATAGTGCTATGTCCATGGCTCACGCTCATGTATTGCGTGAAGATTGAAAAAGTTTGAGAACACCAAAAGTATGAAACAATTGCTTGGCTTGTCATCGGGGTTGTGCACGATTAAATACTTTGTGTGATGAAGATAGAGCATAGCCAGACTATATGATTTTGTAGGGATAACTTTCTTTGGCCATGTTATTTTGAGAAGACATGATTGCTTTGTTAGTATGCTTGAAGTATTACTATTTTTATGTCAATATTAAACTTTTATCTTGAATCTTTCAGATCTGAACAATCATGCCACAATAAAGAAAATTACATTGAGAAATATGCTAGGTAGCATTCCACATCAAAAATTCTATTTTTATCATTTACCTACTCGAGGACGAGCATGAATTAAGCTTGGGGATGCTTGATACGTCTCCAACGTATCTATAATTTTTGATTGTTCCATGCTATTATATTATCTGTTTTGGATGTTAATGGGCTTATTTATACACTTTTATATTATTTTCGGGACTAACCTACTAACCCAAAGCCCAGTGCAAATTGCTATTTTTTTGCCTATTTCAGTGTTTCGCAGAAAAAGAATATCAAACGGAATCCAAGCGGAATGAAACCTTTGTGACAGTTATTTTCGGAACAAACGTGATCCAGAGGACTTGGAGTGGACATCAAGAAATCAACAAGGAGGCCACGAGGCAGGGAGGCGCGCCTGCCCCCTGGGCGCGCCCCCCAACCTCGTAGGCCCCTCGTTGCTCCACCGACCTACTTCTTCCTCCTATATATGTCCACATACCCCGAAAACATCCAGGAGCACCACGAAACCCTACTTCCACCGCCGCAACCTTCTGTACCCAACAGATCCCATCTTGGGGCCTTTTCTGGAGCTCCGTCGGAGGGGAAATCGATCAGGAAGGGCTTCTACATCAACACCATAGCCTCTCCGATGATGTGTGAGTAGTTTACCTCAGACCTTCGGGTCCATAGTTATTAGCTAGATGGCTTCTTCTCTCTCTTTGGATTTCAATACAAAGTTATCCTTGATCTTCTTGGAGATCCATTCGATGTAACTCTTTTTGCGGTGTGTTTGTCGAGATCCGATGAATTGTGGGTTTATGATCCAGATTATCTATAAACAATATTTTATTCTTCTCTGAAATCTTTTATGTATGATTTGTTATCTTTGCAAGTCTCTTCGAATTATCAGTTTGGTTTGGCCTACTAGATTGATCTTTCTTGCAATGGGAGAAGTGCTTAGCTTTGGGTTCAATCTTGCGGCGTCCTTTCCAAGTGACAGTAGGGGCAGCAAGGCACATATTGTATTGTTGCCATCGAGGATAAAAAGATGGGGTTTATATCTGTGACGCCCCTGATTTGACCGTACACTAATCATGCACGCAAATGTGTACGACCAAGAATAGGGACTCACGGGAAGATATCACAACACAACTCTAGACACAATTTCTAAAATAATACAAGCTTTATATTACAAGCCAGGGGCCTCGAGGGCTCGAATACATAAGCTTGAATATACAAGAGTGAGCGGAAGCAACAATATCTGAGTACAGACATAAGTTAAACAAGTTTGCCTTAAGAAGGCTAGCACAAACTGGGATACAGATCGAAAGAGGCGCAGGCCTCCTGCCTGGGATCCTCCTAAACTACTCATGGTCGTCGTCAGCGGGCTGCACGTAGTAGTAGGCACCTCCAGTGTAGTAGGAGTCGTCGTCGAAGGTGGCGTCTGGCTCCTGGGCTCCATCGTCTGGTCGCAGCAATCAGGTATAGAAAGGGGGAAAAGAGGGAGCAAAGCAACCGCGAGTACTCATCCAACGTACTCGCAAGCAAGGAGCTGCACTACATATGTATGCATTGGTATCAAATGGAAAAGGGGTATCATATGTGGACTGAACTACAGAATGCCGGAATAAGAGGGGGATAGCTAGTCCTGTCGAAGACTACGCTTCTGGCCACCTCCATCTTGCAGCATGTAGAAGAGAGTAGAAGGTAAGTTCACCAAGTAGCATCGTGTAGCATAATCCTACCTGATGATCCTCCCCTCGTCGCCCTGTGAGAGAGTGATCACCGGTTGTATCTGACACTTGGAAGGGTGTATTTTATTAAGTATCCGGTTTTAGTTGTCATAAGGTCAAGGTACAACTCCAAGTCGTCCTGTTACCGAAGATCACGGCTATTAGAATAGTTTAACTTCCCTACAGGGATGCACCACATTTCCCAACACACTCGATCCCCTTTGTCCGGACACACTTTCCTGGGTCATGCCCGGCCTCGGAAGATCAACACGTCGCAGCCCTACCAAGGCACAACAGAGAGGTCAGCACGTCGGTCTAAATCCTATGGCGCAGGTGTCTGGGCCCATCGCCCATTGCACACCTGCACGTTGCGTATGCGGCTGGTGAGCAGACCTAGCCTCCCTTATACAAGAGCAGGCGTTCTAGTCCAACCCGGTGCGCGCCGCTCAGTCACTGACGTAACGAAGGCTTCGGCTGATACCACGACGTCGAGTGCCCATAACTGTTCCAGCATAGTTGGTTAGTCGTATAGGCCAGTAGCCAGACTCAGATCAAATACCAAGATCTCCTTTAAGCATGTTAAGTATCCGCGAACGCCGACGAGGGCCAGGCCCACCTCTCCTAGGTGGTCTCAACCTGCCTGTCGCTCTGCCACAAAGTAACAGTCGGGGGCCGTCGGGAACCCAGGCCCACCTCTACCGGGATGGAGCCACCTGCCCCTTCAGCCCCCATCTCCAAACAGTATCATAAGTAATGTAACAGTTTAAAGTATATATCATATGCCCGTGATCACCTCCCGAAGTGATCACGGCCCGGTAGTATAGCATGGCAGACGGACAAGAGTGTAGGGCCACTGATGGAAGACTAGCATCCTATACTAAGCATTTAGGATTGCAGGTAAAGGTAACAACAGTAGTAGCAAGGACAGGCTATGCATCAGGATAGGATAACGGAAAGCAGTAACATGCTATACTACTCTAATGCAAGCAGTAGAGAAGAATAGGCGATATCTGGTGATCAAGGGGGGAGGCTTGCCTGGTTGCTCTGGCAAGAAGGAGGAGTCGTCGATGTAGTCAATCACGGGGGGTGTCGACAGCGGTCTCGAGGTCTACCAAAAAGAAGTAATGGAGGGGGAACACAATAAATAACAGAGCAATCAAAGCATAACATGGCAATACGCGATGCTAGGGTGACCTAACGCAGTGCTACACGTTGCGGACAAAGCAAGAACATATCCACGAATATCTTCCGGGCTCCGGGCATTTATCGGTCCGACAATCCGGAGGGAAAGGTTCCATGTTCACTGTGATGGGGGCATGTGGCAGGTAGGTGGATGGCGTATTCGGATTCGTCTTATTTTTCTGAGCATTTTTCATTTATAGAATATTTTGATCTGAGTTACGGTTTAATATCTATGAATTTACAAAGTTTTAAAGGGTTTTCTAAATTGTCTTAATTCAAAATTAAGCATCTAAATACTTTTGTCACATGGGGCTATCCTAGCCAGGGTGTATGATAGTGGGGCTACAGGGTCCAGTCAGCAGTAGTTGACCATTCAATGCTGACTAGTCAACAGGGCCCAAGGGCCCACATGTAATTGACACATGTGCTAAAAGACTTAACTAAACTAGTAAAAAAACTAAACAAGGGGGGGCACTGGTCATTGGGCCATCTAACTAATCTACCAATTAACAGGGCTAATCCCACCAAACCAGGTCGACCCCTACGTCCAACAGCCCAAGGCCAACGCTGGGCGCTCGTTCCAGCCAGCGAGGCCAGCGCCGGCGTGCAGAGGAAAGCAGGGCGCGGCCCTGGCAGGTGCGTACAACAGCGATGACAGGCTGAGCGCGCAGCAGAGGGAAGCTGTAGCGCGCGGGGTGGCAAGCGGATGCAGGGCTGCAACGGCGATGGAGATGCAGAAGCAACAGGGGGCGGCGACAGCAGCAGAAGTAGCAGCGGGCAGCAGTGGCTGCGGGCGTCACGAGTAAGTAGCAGCTGCAGGAGCGGTTGTGCGGGCGTGCGGGAGCGCAGCCAGGGGTGGCCAGAGGCACGCGTGAGCGCGACCACGCAGCGGTGAGCGCGAGCTCCGGCGCGACGGCGTACAGGTTCTACGGTGACGGATTCAACGGGGAAAAGGGTGGGAATCGGTGGAGGTGCTCACCCCGGAGTTAATGGTGAGCTCGAGGAGGTCGAGGGCGAACCGGAGGGGCGGCACGACGGCGAGAGGCATGCGGTGGACGATGGGGAAGAAGGCTCGATCCCGACGATTGACGGCGCCCCGGCTCGAACTGGTGGTTGTAGTCGAAGTAGAGGAGCCCGGCGCGCTCCTGGCAAGGTATCAGCCCGCGGGGAACTCGGTGGTCATTGTAACGATGGGGCGGCGGCGATTGCATCTTTGGGCGCGGACGAACTCGAGGGGGAGAGAGACGAGCAAGGGGAACGGGCGTGCTAGGGCTACAGGGGAAGAGTGAGGGGGTGCAGGGGCTTGCTCTTATCCCTTCCGTCGAACCGCAGGATCAACGACGCGTGTGCATCGGCGGCGTTGACGTGCATGCTGCGTCCACGGCGCCTCTGGTGAACAGAGGAAGGAGATGACCGCTGTGGTGGGTTGGGCCGGTACTGCAGCTAGTGGGCTCAAGTGCACAGTTGACTTTAGCTCTTGTTCTTTTCTTATTGCTCTGTAACTTTTATTCTTTCTGTTTTGACTTTAATTTTAATAGTAAACTAGTTTTATAAAATGTGAAACTTGGTCCATAAATAGTGTTGCTAATTTAGAATCTGCCACAAAAAGGTTTCGGAGTTACATAAATGTTTTGGAATTTTACAATTTGGAAAAGCATTTTAAGTTACTGTTTTGACCCTGCTTTAATTATTTTTTTGGGCATTTAAAAACCTTATAAAATGTTGGTTATTATATGTTAATTACTTAGAGAATATTTGCAACCCAACGAACATTTTGTCTTTTAAATGTTGAAGAAAACAATTTGACATGCAATTTGAATTTGAATTTGAGTTTGATTTGGAACAAAGTGATGATTGGCAAACTAATTGTGATTACTTGGCAGTCATTAGCAGGGGATTACTGTAGCCTAATTATTCGGGCGCCACAATATCATATTTCTTGAGTTTATCCCTCTACATCATGTCATCTTTCCTAATGCGCTACTCTGTTCTTATGAACTTAATACTCTAGATGCATGCTGGATAACGGTCGATGTGTGGAGTAATAGTAGTAGATGCAGAATCGTTTCGGTCTACTTGTCGTTGATGTGATGCCTATATACATGATCATGCCTATATATTCTCATAATTATGCACTTTTCTATCAATTGCTCGATAGTAATTTGTTCACCCACCGTAATACTTATGCTATCTCGAGAGAAGCCACTAGTGAAACCTATGGCCCCCGGATCTATTCTCTATTATATTAATTTCCCGTCAGCTAGCTATTTCTGGCACCATTTGTTTTGCAATATTTACTTTCAATCTATATCATAAAAACACCAAAAATATTTATCTTATTATTATTATCTCTATCAGATCTCACTCTCGTAAGTGACCGAGAAGGGATTGATAACCCCTTTATCGCGTTGGTTGCGAGGTTCTTATTTGTTTGTGTAGGTACGAGGGACTTGTGTGTAGTCTCCTACTGGATTGATACCTTGGTTCTCAAAAATTGAGGGAAATACTTATGCTACTTTGATGCATCACCCTTTCCTCTTCAAGGGAAAAAGAACGCAGTGCTCAAGAGGTAGCAAAGATCAACTATCACAATTAAAGTCTTTGTAATCCATAAGAGTGGGCACATCACTAGCTAAAGTTTTGACCACTTCAAACCCACTTTTATCAATTTTCTCAACAAGATTTTCACCCTCTGAAATATCGGGACGCCTTCTAGCTAAAGTTGACTCTTCTCCAGTCCCTTTTCATCAATCTTAACTTTACTAAACAAGGAATCAATAGAAGACACACCAATCATTTTAAGATCTTCATCACTTTTCCGAAAGAAATCACTAGAAAACACTTTTTCTAAAAATTCTCTCTTAGCTCTAAGCATAGCGGTTCTTTTCTTACTTGCACCATAGAAACATAAAGAGCTTTAATTGATTCATCTACTTAAGGCACAAAAAATTTCATCTTGAGATTTTCCACATCATGAGCAATTCTATCAACGCTTCTAGACAAATCATCAATCTTTGTAGCGATCCGACCTCAAACGATCAAATCTCTGTGCATAAGTGTCATCCCTAGATCGGTAATGCTGACACACACAGTACTTGAAGGATTTATAACAGAGTTTCAATCACACAGTTAATACATCGATAGTCTCAAAAGAGAACTTATTACAATAATATGGCTTAAGGCCATCTAAATAAGATAATAGCGGAATGCTTCGAAGGTAAGCGAATCCATCAACTCCAACGACATAGCTGAGTGCACGACAAAGACGTAGCGCACCTTACTCTTCGTATGAAAAGTCTGCAACATAATACGTTGCAGCCCGAAAACGGGTCAACACATGGAATATGCTAGCAAAATAACAATGTAGCGCAATGAACGTGAAACAGCTATAACTACATGCATATATGGCTGGTGGAGGCTCTACGGTTTTCATGTTTTTGCGAAAAGCCATTTTTCCCTACAACAAAGGAATATATTTTGTTTAACTATCATGGTAGTTGATAAACATTGAGAATGGTAACCCCATCTCAATCCCAATTAAAGTAATCATTAACCCAACAAGTTAATTAAATAAAGTGACAAGATCAACATAATAATTCAAGCACCAGATACTCAAGATGTCCATAACCGGGGACACGGCTAATCATGATTAGTTTGTACACTCTATAGAGGTTTGCGCACTTTTCCCCACAAGGCTCGATCTCCTCCGTTGATTTCTCGCACTACATGATGTTTGAGAAACGGATGACCGAGGCACAGTCTTTCAGAAGCATTAGCCCTTTCGACGGGTGAACCGTACCACCTACATCCCCTACATCTGCTAGTTTACCACTGAAAGAGGTCACACAACATACTCAACTATGCCAGAGCCCATAATGGCTTGTGGCTGCACACAGAAGTTTCCAGCATGAATAACAACATGATCCCTTTGAGCCTGGGTGGCGGACCATAGGATGATCACACGGATTCCCCGGGATCTCCTTGGACAGCACTGGATTGCCCCAGGTGCCCACAAAAAAATCCACCCAGATGTGTGCTAAAGTAGTCACCTTAAATAAACCCTAATTTCATAATAATACTCACAACTATCATGAATCACTCAAACCAAACCGCGTCCATGAGCATAGCATAGCAGTAAAAACATAATGTAGAAGTAACTCCCAGGATTTGAATGAAAAAGGGCAATAGGTACTACCTCAACTGCTACTTCCCGATACCCACATGTTATCAAGTACTAACCATGCAATATTTTAGGGTTTAAACTAATGCATAAAAACTGGGTAATAAAGGGTTATGATCAAAGTGTTACTTGCCTTGCTAACGATCTGAAAACCCTAGTGACTTGTAGTAGCACGCTTCGCACGCTTCGCACTCTGGAAACTCTATCACAAACAAATAGTAACATACATAAGCACTCAAGCAATAGATGCAAGGGTAAAACTCAAGAGAAACGATCCAAATCAAAAGTACCAGAGAAGAGCTTTGATTTGCAAAAAGAATCACTCCAATCGGAGCTACGAGACTCAAACTACGATCAAAAGAAGTTCGAATACAAATCTTCTTGCAACCAAATTTTAAATTGTCAAAACCATATTCAAGTTTGTTAAATAGAAAGAGGGGTTTGAGACAAAGATTTTGGCGTTGGTTTCACTAGATTTGGATGAACGGTTGAAAAGTTGCGGGCGTTCAAAGATCAGGGGCTGATCTGCGATAAAAATAATCATGGATAGGTCCCGAGCTGAAAATAAAATAAAAATAGAAGACTAATGAACGAACGTTCATTAACAGGGACAAACGAGCGAACTCGTTCGCAAATAGAGCCGTTCGGGCGAACGTCCACTAATTAGCTAAACCAAAGAAAAACCGAGAAAACCGATCTAGAAACAAAACCAAAAAAACCGAACGAACTGGCGAACCGGGCGGTTTTTATACTGGTCAACGGCGGCAAGTCAACAACGACGATTGGCGGCATCGGCGCGACAACAGCGAGGCGGGGCATCGGTCGGGGTCAGTGGACGGCGGCGTCGGACGGGCGACGACGCGGCGGCGGAGCTCCGGCGCGGCGCGGGCGCTGGCTAGCAGCAGCGGCGGCGGCGATGGTGAGACGAGGAGGAGGCGGCGGCCTCGGGGCTGCTTATAAAGGCTCCCCCCGGGTTCCCCGACTTGGAGAGGGCGTCGGCGAGTCGGACTCCTTCGGGAGTCCGACGACTCCACGGTGGGTGACGCGGGCAAGCCGGCGGCAGGGCTGGGGTTGGCCCCGCTCAGCCCGGGCCGGCGCAGAACTTTTTTTAAACAAATTCCGCCGAAGAAAAATCCAACATAAAAAATAGGAAAAGTTCTAAAAATGCCAAAAATAATTTTCACCGTCTAAATAAAATATTTAGAACAAAGTGAACATTTTTCTGGCCTAAAAATGCAATTCTAAGAAATGCATATTTTTCTAATTCAAATAAAATCTCAAATAAAATTCCAAATGAAATATTCATTTGATTTTAAAAATGTTTCCTCCAATATTTCTCTCTTTTTGAAGAAGTCATATTATCTTCTCTCTTTTATTTTAATATCGGAAATATTTCGGAGAGAAAAATTATTAAACCAAAATGATCCTCTTTTCAAATTTGAGAAAAATTCAAATATGAAAATAAATGAAATCCCCAACTCTCTCCGTGGGTCCTTGAGTTGCTTAGGATTTCTAGGATCGCAATCAAAATGCAAATAAAATATGATATGCATATGATGACCTATGTATAACATCCAAATTGAAAATTTGGGATGTTACAAACCTACCCCCCTTAAGATGAATCTTGCCCTCGAGATTTGGGTTGGCTAGAAAATAGGTGTGGGTGGTCTTTCCGTAGGTCTTCCTCTCGTTCCCAGGTGGCTTCATCTTCGGTATGGTGTCTCCACTAAACTTTGCAAAACTTGATAACCTCGCTGCGCGTAACTCAGCTGGCAATCTCGAGAATCTTGACGGGTTTCTCTTCGTAGGTCAAATCACTATCCAACTCAATTGCTTCCAGGGGCACTATATCTCTCAGAGGAATATCGGCCATATCTGCATGGCACTTCTTCAACTGGGAAACGTGAAACACATCATGAACTCCTGACAGTCCTTTGGGTAACTCCAACTTGTAGGCAACCTCTCCCGTATGTTCCAAAACTCGGTACGGTCCTAGAAATCTCGGGGCTAACTTTCCCTTAACTCCAAAATGTTTTACTCCTCGCAGTGGTGACACACGAAGATATGCTCGGTCTCCAATCTCATATACTACCTCCTTGCGTTTAGTATCTACATAAATCTTTTGCCTGGACTGAGCGACCTTCAGTCTATCTCGAATCAACTTAACCTTCTCTTCAAACTCTTTGATTAAATCTGGTCCAAATAATTGACGGTCTCCAACTTCATCCCACATTAACGGTGTCCTGCGTCTCCTTCCATACAAAGCTTCGAAAGGTGCCATCTTCAAGCTTGCTTGATAACTGTTGTTGTACGAGAACTCCGCGTAAGGCAGATTGTCATCCCAACTAGATCCATAATCTAGCGCACAAGCTCTCAACATGTCCTCCAGAATCTGATTGACTCTCTCTGTCTGTCCATCTGTTTGTGGATGAAAGGCTGTACTGAACTAGTCTAGTACCCAAAGTCTGGTGCAATTTATTCCAAAACTTCGAGGTAAACTGTGTCCCTCTATCTGATACGATGGCCCTTGGAACTCCATGCAGACATACGATCCTGGTCATATATATCTTACCCAACTTCACACTTGTATAGGTGGTTTTCACTGGGATAAAGTGAGCCACTTTTGTCAAATGATCAACTACTACCCAGATTGAATCGTATCCCGATCAGGTCTTGGGTAATCCGGTGATGAAATCCATGCCAAGCTTGTCCCACTTCCATTTGGGTATCGGCATAGGCTGTAGTAATCCTGCTGGTTTCTGATGTTCTGCTTTCACTCTCTTACATACATCACACACTGCTACATACTCGGCAATATCCTTCTTCATACCCGTCCACCAGAAATGCTCCTTCAAATCCAAATACATCTTGGTGTTTCTGGGGTGAATCGAGTATGGTGAGTCATGAGCTTCCTGAAGTATTAACTTCCTGATCTCTGCCTTATTAGGCACATAAATACGATCCTCAAACCATAAGGTCTCGTGCTCATCCTCACGGAAACCCTTGGGTTTTCCTTTGCTCATTTTCTCCTTTATCTCAGCAATCTCCTTATCATCCTTCTGAGCTTCTCGAATCTTTCCCAATAATGTTGACTGAACTTCCATTGCTGCAACAAAACCTCTTGGAACTATCTCCAAATGAAGCTCCTTGAGATTCTTGACTAACTCCCACGGTAATCCTCCGCTTACAAGGCTATTGGCATAACTCTTCCGGCTCAAAGCGTCTGCTACGACATTGGATTTTCCTAGGTGATAATGCAATTTCATATCATAATCCTTTATGAGCTCCAACCATCTCCTTTGCCTGAGATTTAACTCCTTCCGTGTGAAAATGTACTTCAAACTCTTGTGATCCGTGTACACATCACATCCGTTTCCAATCAGAAAATGTCTCCAGGTCTTGAGCGCATGCACTACGGCTGCTAACTCCAAATCATGGGTGGCATAGTTCAACTCATGAGGTCGAAGATGTCCTAAGGCATACGAAATAACTCTTCCGTCCTGCATAAGTACTCCTCCAAGTCCTAAGCGTGAAGCGTCGCAATACACATGGAAATCCTTGCGTATATTCGAAATAATTGGTGCTGGGGCTATAACCAAACATTTCTTCAACTCCTGAAAACTGGCCTCACAATCTTTAGTCCATTTGAACTTGGTGTCCTTCTTCAACAACCCCGTCATAGGCTTTGCAATCTTGGAAAAAATCTCAATGAATCTCCGGTAATATTCGTGAGTCCTAGAAAACTGTGGATCTACCCAACTAAGGTGGGTGCCAACCACTCATTCTCCTGATATAACGTGTCCAAGAAACCCTACTTCCTTCAACCAAAACTCACACTTGCTAAACTTGGCATACAATTGATGTTCCCTGAGCTTCTCGAGAACTAAGCGCAAATGCTCCTTGTGCTCCTCGTCATTCTTCGAGTATACCAAAATATCATCAATGAACACTGCTACAAACTTATCCAAAAACTCCATGAACACCTTATTCATCATACTCATGAAGTAGGCAGGGGCGTTGGACAATCCAAATGACATGACCGTGTACTCACAAAGCCCATACTTTGTGGTGAAAGCTGTGTTAGGTATATCCTTTTCTCGAATCTTTAGCTGGTGGTATCCGGATCGCAGATCGATCTTCAAAAATATTTTAGCTCCTTGCAGCTGGTCAAACAAATCGTTGATCATCGGTAGTGGGTACTTGTTCTTGATCGTCACTTCATTCAATGCTCGATAATCAACAACCATTCTTAAAGATCCATCCTTCTTCTCAAACAAGAGCACCGGGGCTCCCCACAGGGATGAACTTTGTCGAATGTAACCTGTCTCCAATAACTCCTTAATCTACTTCTTAATTTCCTCCAGATCATTTGCGGGCATCCGGTATGGTCTCTTTGATATTGGTCCGGTGCCTGGCAATAGCTCTATCAAAAATTCTATGTCTCGATCTGGTGGCATGCCTGGTAGTTCCTCTGGAAATACATCTGGGTAATCCTTCACAATAGGCACTTCTTCCTGAACAACCCCTTAAATAGAATTCACTTGGGTCCTCCTTGACGCATGTCTAGATACATACTTGATCCTTTTTGCTTCCGGGGTGGTGAGTAAAATGGACTTACTAGCACAATCGATGTTTCCTCCATACTTCGATAACCAATCCATGCCTAATATTATATCTAATCCTTGAGACTCCAAAATTATTAGGTCTGAGGGGAAAACATAGCTACCAATGGTTAAGGGTAACCGATCACACCATCGGCTTACCATATACTCCGCTCCTGGCGAGTTTACTAACATGGGTGACCTCAGGGATAAGGTTGGTAACTTAAACTTGTCCACAAATCCCCTTGATATGTATGAATGCGATGCACCAGTATCGAAAAGAACGAGTGTGGTAAATGACTTAATAAAAAACTTACCGATCACTGTGTTAGGCTGATCTTCAACCTCCTCCACGTTGATGTGGTTCACCTGACCTCTGGTGAAGGGATTGGGCTTCTTCCCAGAATTTCCATTTACATTGCCATTCTTCAACTCAGAACAGTCATTGGCGTAGTTCCCAGTCTTCCTGCACTTGTAACAGGTAACATGGCCCAGGTCCTTCTTGGCGGGGGTTGCTGGGTTGGGGTGGTTCTGGCTACTGCTTGCTCCATTCATGTTTCCATTCTTAGGGCCACTGCGGTTATGGGAACTTTCTCCATTGTGAGTATGGCCTCCATGGTTATGGGTGTAACCTCCGGGGTTAGGGGTAAAGTGAGGCTTGTACTGAGCTCCAAAATTGTACTTCCCCTGTCATACTTCCGTTTGCGGCTCTCTATCTGTTGTTGTTTGCTTTCAATCATAAGGGCCCGGTCTACCAACTCCTGATAGTTAGTGAATGTTGCCACCATCAACTACATACTCATCTCATCATTCAGCCCTTCCATAAACTTCTCCTGCTTCGCGGCATCTGTGGCCACATCATCTGGAGCATAGCGGGCTAACTTGCTAAACTCATCCACGTACTGCCCCACAGTACGATTTCCTTGGCGTAAGTTGCGGAACACATGCTTCTTTATATTCATAGCTCCAGTTGAGACATGGGATCTGCGGAATGCTTGTTGGAATTGATCCCAAGTGACATTGGCTATGGGAAAAGTGGCTTGTGTAATTCTCTCACCATGATGTTGCTGGTCCATCTAATTGATGTGCGGCAAAGCGCACCTTCTCTGCATCTATGCAGCTGTGGTGGTCAACTCCCTTCCAATCCTGCGTAGCCAGTCATCAGCAACAATCAGCTCGGTGCTACTAGAAAACACCGGCGGATTCAACCTCGGAAAACAGGCTAAGCTGTCAACTTGAGGTGGTGGTGGTGGGTTGTTGTTGTTGTTGCCTTGGTTCTAGACTAGTAGTTTCATCAAGGCATTCTGCTGTTGGATCAACTGAGTGAGCTCCGGTGGGAAGACAAATTCGGGGTCACGTCTTGGAGGCATCTAATGGGCTTAGAGGGGAGTGATTAGAATAGAATGAGGTCTAAGGAGAAAACACTACCCATATGCACATGAGACAAACACATTCATATCACACCACTCAATTCAAACAAGGGCATACAAACGATCTAGCTACCGTTACAAAGATACTTGGACTACTACTATTTACATGGGGGAATACTATTGTTAATATGGTGGTCATCTAGAAATTTTGATCGGTGGAAGACTCCATGATATTTGCTCCAGCTTCATCTTCGTAATCATCATCACTACTGTCGGGGTCGGAGTTGGTGACATCATGATGATGTAGTCCTCGAGATGGTCGTCATCTCCTCCTAACGCGGGCTCTCCCACGAATACTCCTAGCTTCCTCGTCAAGTCATCATTCTTTTCTACTAGTACTGCGATTTCCTCCTCGTATCCGTCGCGTGTAGACTTGAATTCCTCTTCAAGCTCCATGTTCCTAGTCATCACCTTCTTTAGATCAATCATGCTTGCGCACATTTGGTTCTCCTGGCGACGAATGTGCTGGTTTAACTCCTGGATGAAGGCTGCAATGGACCTGTCCCTCCTGGTGCTGATCATCTCCCATTGCTCATCTCGGCGCCCACATATCTGGTAGATGGTGTCCTTAAGATCCTTGTGATAAACTTCGCTGATGCGTCCCATGGTGATGTGGGCTGCCATGCTCTTTCCTAGACTTCAGGTTGGTGCATCAAAGGAAAACTCTATGGGCTCAGTAACCTGCGTGAATGTCCTTCCTGGAACATGAACTCAAATCATCCAACGCTCCTCTTCTGGTAAAGTGGCGGTGTAGGTCCTGGTGAAGCTTGGTATTCCTATGTTCAGGTACCTAGTGACTTCCTTCAAGTGTCGTCCAAAAGGTGTGTCTTCATCCGCTTGAGCGAACTTGTTCCTTGGGTCCGCCATATATAGAGTGGAAAAAGGAGAGGAGTCAGAAATGAGTAGAGGAGAGTGACCTTTGGCTTATCTTAGTGGTCGCATCCTACAATCAGCATGGGCTCTGATACCATCTTGTACCGATCCGGCCTCAAACGGTCAAATCTCCGTGCATAAGTGTCATCCCTGGATCGGTAATGTTAAAACACACAATACTTGAAGGATTTATAACCGAGTTTCAATCACACACTTAATACATCGATAGTCTCAAAAGAGAACTTATTACAATAATATGGCTTAAGGCCATCTAAATAAGATAACAACGGAAGGCTTCGAAGGTAAGCGAGTCCATCAACTCCAACGGCATAGCTGAGTGCACGACAACGGCCTAGCGCACCTTACTCTTCGTCTGAAAAGTCTGCAACATAATACATTGCATCCCGAAAATGGCTCAGCACATGGAATATGCTGGCAAAATAACACTGTAGAGCAATGAATGTGAAACAACTATAACTACATGCATATATGGTTGGTGGAGGCTCTACGGTTTCATATTTTTGCGAAAAGCCAATTTTTTTCCTACAACAAAGGAATATATTTTGTTTAACTATCATGGTAGTTTATAAATATTGAGAATGGTAACCCCATCTCAGTCCCAATTAAAGTAATCATTAACCCAACAAGTTAATTAAATAAAGTGACGAGATCAACATAATAATTCAAGCACCAGATACTCAAGATGTCCATAACCGAGGACACGGCTAATCATGATTAGTTTGTACACTCTGCAGAGTTTTGCGCACTTTTCCCCACAAGACTCGATCTCCTTCGCTGATTTCTCGCACTACATGATGTTTGAGAAACGGATGACCGAGACACAGTCTTTCAGAAGCATTAGCCCTTTCGACGGGTAAACCATACCACCTACATCCCCTACATCTGCTAGTTTACCACTGAAAGAGGTCACACAACATACTCAACTATGCCAGATCCCATAATGTCTTGTGGCTGCACACGAAAGTTTCCAGCATGAATAACAACATGATCCCTTTGAGCTTGGGTGGCGGACCATAGGATGATCACACGGATTCCCCGGGATCTCCTTGGACAGCACTGGATTGCCCCAGGTGCCCACAAACAATCCATCTAGATGTGTGTTAAAGTAGCCACCTTAAATAACCCTTAGTTCATAATAATACTCACAATTTTCATGAATCACTCAAACCAAACCACATCTACGAGCATAGCATAGAAGTAAAAACATAATGTAGAAGTAACTCCCAGGGTTTGAATGAAAAAGGGCAATAGGTACAACCTCAACTGCTACTTCTCAATACCCACATGTTATCAAGTCCTAACCATGCAATGTTTGAGGGTTCAAACTAATGCATAAAAACTAGGTAATAAAGGGGTATGATCAAAGTGTTACTTGCCTTGCTGATGATCTGAAAACCCTAATGACTCGTTGTAGCACGCTTCGCACTCCGGAAACTCTATCACAAACAAACAATAACATACATAAGCACTCATGCAATAGATGCAAGTGTAACACTCAAGAGAAACGATCCAAATCGAAAGTACAAGAGAAGAGCTTCGATTTGCAAAAAGAATCACTCCAATCGGAGCTACGAAACACAAACTACGATCAAAAGAAGTTCAAATTCAAATCTGCCTGCAACCAAATTTTAAATGGTCAAAACCATGTTAAAGTTGGTTACCTGGAAAGAGGGGTTCGAGACAAAGATTTTGGCGTTGGTTTCACTAGATTTGGACGAACGGTTGAAAAGTTGCAGGTGTTCGAAGATCAGGGGCTAATCTGCGATAAAAATAATCATGGATAGGTCCCTGGCCAATAATAAAATAAAAAGAAAAGACTAACGAAAGAACGTTCATTAACAGGGACAAACGACCGAGCGTGTTCGCGAACAGAGGCGTTCGGGCAAACGTCCGCTAATTAGCTAAATCGAAGAAAAACCGAGAAAACCGATCTAGAAACAAAACCAAAAAAACAAGCGAACCGACAAACCGGGCGGTTTTTATACCGGTCAAAGGCGGCAAGTCAACGACAACGGGTGGGGCAACGGCGAGGAGGGGCGTTGGGCGGGGTCAGCGAATGGCGGCGGCGGCGGAGCTGCGGCGCGGCGCGGGCGGCAGCTAGCGGCAGCGGCGCGGGGCGACGGCACGGCGGCGGAGCTGCGGCGCGGCGCGGGTGGCAGCTAGCAGCAGCAGCGGCAGGGCTGCAGTAGTGAGACGAGGAGGAGGTGGCGGCCTTGGGGCTACTTATAAAGGCTCCCCCCGGGTTCCCCGACTTGGAGAGGGGGTCGGCGAGGCGGCGGCGAGTCGGACTCCTTCGGGAGTCTGGCGACTCCACGGCGGGCGACGCGGGCAACGCAGCGGCGCGACTGGGCTTGGCCCAGCTCGGCTCAGGCCGGCCGAGAACTTTTTTTAAATAAATTCTGCAGGAGAAAAATCCTAAATAAAAAAATAAAAAATTCTAAAAATGCCAAAAACAATTTTCACCGTCTAAATAAAATATTTAGAACAAAGTGAACATTTTTCTGGCCTAAAAATGCAATTTTGAGAAATGCATATTTTTCTATTTCAAATAAAATCTCGGATAAAATTCCAAATGAAATATTTATTTGATTTTAAAAATCTTTCCTCCAATATTTCTCTCTTTTTGAAGAATTCATATTATCTTCTCTCTTTTAATTTAATATCGGAAATATTTCGGAGAGAGAAAATATTAAACCAAAATGATCCTCTTTTCAAATTTGAGAAAAATTTAAATATGAAAATAAATGAAATCCCTAACTCTCTCCGTGGGTCCTTGAGTTGCTTAGGATTTCTAGGATCGCAATCAAAATGCAAATAAAATATGATATGCATATGATGACCTATCTATAACATCCAAATTGAAAATTTGGGATGTTACAATCTTACTCAACTCTTCTTCTATGGAAGTGTTGAAAACTTTTTGCGTATTAATAAATTCTTTAATATTTTTCCCAAGATGAGAGGTGTTCCTATTATTATTATAAGATTGATTTCCATAGGAATTACCATAATTATTAGAGGAATTAGTAGGAAAAGGCCTAGGATTAAAATTACCTCTATAAGCATTGTTGTTGAAATTATTTCGAGAAATAAAATTCACATATATGGCATGACTATTTTGCTCAATCAAAGTAGACAAAGGCATATCACCAAAATCAATAGGAGCACTTCCACTAGCAACCAATTTCACAAGAGCATCAACTTTTTCACTCAAAGAAGAAGTTTCTTCAACCGAATTAACTTTTTTACTAGTAGGAGCTCTTTCGGTATGCCATTGCGAATAATTTGCCATAATATTATCAAGCAATTTGGTGGCTTCACCCAAAGTAATTTCCATAAAAGTACCACCCATGGCAGAATCTAAAAGATTACGAGAAACAAAATTCAAACCCGCATAAAAATTTTGTATGATCATCCAAAGATTTAATCCATGAGTTGGGCAATTCCTTAGCATCATTTTCATCCTTTCCCAAGATTGTGCAACATGCTCATGTTCAAGTTGCTTAAAATTCATGATATGGGTTCTAAGGGAAATAGTTTTTTTGACTGGTGACTATAGGGAACCCCCCCAAAGCATTCAACATTTATTCATAGTATAAAAATACAATGTACATGGATTACAAGGGGTAATCAAGAAGAAGGACAAGTTACAAAACTAAGAAGCTAGCTTACAAAATCTCATGGAGGTAGAAATGAAATCCATCTTAACAGCTCCTCCTTATATCTTGGCTTAACTCTGTGCTGCATGAGTGTGATATCATGGATGAAAGCACTCCTCCATCTGTTAAAACACTATCTCTCATGTCTGAATACTCTTGCATTCCTCATTATCCAAATGTTCTAGCAAGCAACAAAAATAACCTCAGTGAAGAAAGGTTTTGCAAAGTCTTGCTTAGCTTGCATGACAATAGTGGACATGTCATCCCCGGGAGGCCATAATACTTGGAGATAATTCCATATTCTCACACTGAAATTACATTCAAAGAATAATTGATTCCTGGTCTCACGTGTCAACAGGAGACAAAGCACACAATTAACCCCATCATCCAAATGCCAGTGCCTTCTTTCAACCATATCTTTAGTGTTAAGCCTATTCATAATTAGCATCCAGGCAAACACTTTTATTTTCATTGTACAAGAAGATTTCCATATCCACAAAATAAGAGTATTAAAAGTCATGTCTGAATGCATTAGAGAATAAAACAACTTGGGCTTGTAAGCATGACATGTCCCCTGCCAGTACCAAATGTCATTTGCATCCACTTCCCTATTGCAATTGGCCATCAGATTCTGCACTATCGTACACTCCTGGTATGCCTGTGCAGATAAAGGTAAGTAGAACATCTGGTGATATCCTGGGATTGGAAAGCTTCAGAAACTGTAAGCCATGGATCTTTCACATATCAAAAGAGCCTTGGAAATCGTGCTTGCAATGGGACCACTGAGTCACCAATCTTCCACTTATCAGACCAAAACAAAGCTGAGTTCCCATAATTTATTTCTACCCATGTTGTGTTCCTAAAATGATCCATCAATTTACAAATATCTCTCCACCAAAAAGAACCACAACAATCAGTCCCCCGGGGTATAGAAAAATGATAATATGTATCCCAAATAAGTAAGACCCAAGGAAGATCCATCGTATTTAAGAATTTATGCAAATGCTTAAGCAAAAGAGCCATATTCTGTACACCCAGGTTCAAGATGCCCAGTCCACCTTTATTTTTGGGCCTACAAATGAGGTCCCAAGCTGCCAAGGATGGTGAGGGCTCATCTCTATGCTTTCTCCACAAGCACTGTCTCTGTATTCTCTCCAATTGTTTTAAAATTCTAGCAGGAACAAGTAAGCTGCCAAGATAGAAGATGGGCATGGAGGACAGTGCAGAATTCAAAAACTAAAGCCTTTCCCCCTGATTTAGAAAGGAAGAACTAGCTGACATTCTTCTCTCCATACAATCAACCAAGGGCATGAAGTCCACCATTTTAGGCTTGGTAGTACCAACAGGCAGACCAAGATATGTAAAGGGCATTTTGCCAACCTGACATCCAAAAGCAATAGCCAAACCAATGGTAGTGTCCTCATCAACATTTATGGGTACCATGGAAGATTTATGATAGTTCACCATTAAACCAGTAGAAGTGGAAAACACCTGAAGCGTGTCCTTGAGAGCCAATAGCTGAGCTTTATCTGCTGGTAATATGATAAGAGTATCATTAGCATATTGCACTATGGGATAATCTTGGTCATGACATGGTATGGGAAATTTTAAAATTCCCCTTCTGAACATATCATTTACTACTGATTGCAAAAGATCAGCAGGAATAAAAAAAGTAAGGGTGAAAGACAATCCCCTTGCCTAACACCCTTTTTACAAAGAAATTGCCTTCCAGGTACACCATTTAAAAGAACTGATGATGTTCCAATGGAGAGCAACCTCTTAACCCAAGAAATCCATTTCTGATTAAAACCCTTGTACTTCAGAATCTGCAAGATAGCTTCATGTTCAATGGAGTCAAAGGCCTTTTCAAAATCCAATTTGAGAATAACAATAGGTCTCTTTGACTGATGACATTGATGCAAATATTCAAGGGACCAACCAATACAGTCTTGGATAGTCTTGCTTTTAATGGAGCCATATTGATTCTTATGAATACACTTCATAATTATTTTTTGAAATCTATTAGCAGCCATCTTGGACAGGAACTTGAGGCCCATCCCAGTCAAGGAAATTGGCCTATAATCACCAACACCTTCAGGAGCCAGCTTCTTTGGGATGAGTGTGATATAAGAACCATTAATATTTTACAAATTTGTAGTGCCATTATGGAAAGCTTCAGCCAATTCATAAAAATCTTGACAAATAATGTGCTAGCATTTTTTGAGGAATGGCCTATTAAAACCATCTGGACCAGGGGCTTTGTCAATGGGCATATGTTTGACAATGTCATCCACTTCCTCTTTTGTAAATGGCTCTGTAAGAAAATCTAACCCATTAATTGGTTGAAGCAAAGCACTTAAGTCAAAGCCCATTACTATTCCAGCAGATACTACCATTCTATTTTTGAAACAATTCCATATGATGCCCTCCATCTGACAGTGTTGTGAAACCACAGACCCATCTATATCTTTCAAGGAAGCAATTGAGTTTCTTCTATGTCTCTCAGTGGCCATAGCATGGAAAAAATTGGTGTTCTCCGCACCAAGTTTGATATACCTGATTGTACACCTCTTTTTCCAATATATAAAATGAAGATGCAAGAGTTTTTCCACATGCAATTTGACCACCTTCCTGAAATTAAATTCAAGTCTATACAAAGGCCTGACCTCTTCTAGGTCATCAAGGCACAAAATTACCTCATTACACTTTGAGATCAACACGTTAGTTTGGAGATATTCACTGCAATTCTGGCAGTGATATGAGATTTGTGAGAAGGTTTCTGCTATGCCTTATTAACACTATCCATAAACCCCTCAAGCTCAACCCAATAATTTTCAAACCTAAAGATTGTAGATTTAGGAATAGAGGTCTTAATGGTCACCACACAGGGTACATGATCAGAAGCAGTTCTGGCCAAAGGCAAAACTTCAGTCATGGGATATGAGGATATCCAATCAACAGATGTAAAAAACCAATCCAATTTCTCTAAAAGGGGATTATCCTGCATATTAGACCATGTATAAGATCTCCCCTTTAGAGGCAGCTCAAGAAGACCTAGGTGAGCAATTATTTCATTGAAAATGAATATATCATTCAAATCACCCCCAGGCAAATTTCTATTTCAAGTGACCTCATGAAGTTAAAATCTCCTACCACAAGCCAGTTTTCACCCATGGGCATTTGCAAATTATACAACTAGCTTCCCCTTGGCATGGACCATACACATAAATTAAAGACCATTGCTCATTATTCTATTTGGAGATGAACTGAATTACAGCGGCGAATTGTTGAATCTCAATCACAGTGCCCCAAAAAATAGATGAATTCCACACTACCAAAATGCCCCCAAAAGCACCC
Organism: Triticum dicoccoides; assembly: GCF_002162155.2. Classification (NCBI taxonomy): domain Eukaryota; kingdom Viridiplantae; phylum Streptophyta; class Magnoliopsida; order Poales; family Poaceae; genus Triticum; species Triticum dicoccoides. Next base: position 243,941,513 of record NC_041392.1, on the reverse strand, counting down.
TCGGAAGGAGAGAAAGCAAAACTATCAAATCTTTTAGGGAAAAAAGATCTAATAGACCTGAAATCAAAAGTGGCACTTTTGGTTTCTTGAAAGCAAGCAACAGTACACTAACTCTCATCCATTTTCTGCCTGACAGCTCTTTGTCTAGCATCAGAATTCAAACCCCTAACATTCCAACATAGCACACTCCAGTTCTTACATACATTACTCATTAAAACAAAGATGAGTAGAGAACAGAGTCTGATGACACTTAATGCCACCACAAATAGCAAGCACACATGTCCAGCAAGATACATTTAAATTATTACAGGGAACAGTAAAAGACACATACCATGTTAACTGAAGCACAAAACAAAACACCTGCCACCCCCATTTAGCCAGCTGATAACTAAACATTTGCACCGTTGTTTTTAGGAGTGGAAGGATCAGCCATAAGCTTCTCCACAGAGATTAGCTCTTCAACAATGCCAAGCTCGTGGCCAATCTGTTGCAGCTTGCTGATAGGTGTTGGAGGTGTAAGATCATCAATTGGCTTCTCGTGCATATTCTCAGATATTGTAGCTGCAAGAGGCTTGGCCTTTGGCTTCCTCCTCTTGGACTGCATTGGTATCTCCTGGAAGGTTGGTATGAAGCCATCTCTCTGTAAAGATCCACGAGTGCACCTTCTTACTAAAGTTTCAACAACATGAGTTGGAGCCATAGTCTTCCTGGGCCTTCTAACCTTTCTCTATTAATTTGCAGTGGCATCAGAAATCACAGGAGATGTAGCTTGCTCTGCTAGCTTAGAAGACTGCTGTGTTTCACAAATAGAAGAAGATTCATTGAGCATAGCTGGGAAAAGAGCCCTTGCCACATGCCTATGCTCCAGTTCAGCACAGTCATAAGTCAGTCCTGGCACATCAAAGGCCAAGTCCTAGCTTCTCTTCGATAGTGAAGCAGACTGAAAAGGAAACACCTCTATGGGCTAAGGAATTTCATAAGTGATGTCAGAGTGTAGGATAGCCTAAAAATTCCTTCTGAAAGTCATCTCTGCGGGCAACTCAGGTCCACAAGATACTTTGCTAACAGTTTCATTTGGGACAATCATCAAGGGATCCTCTTCCACAGCAACAATTTCATTCACAAAGGGAGCATTCTCAAGAGCAGGTGCATAAGGCTGATACACCACCAGAGCCCAGTCATCAGGATTATAATTTGGAGCATTATTAAGCTCCACGGCTATAGGTTGCTCTGGTCCATCTTCAGGCACAGCTGGCTGCTCCACATCAAAAACAAGCACAAAATTTGGCTAGATGTGTTGATCCACAGACACAGAGTGATCTGCAGATAGGTCAAGCACCATAGATTCTTGCTCCACCTCCACTTCATCCTACACAACTTCCTCTTCTCCCCAAACAGCATTGCCCCAGTTGTTGTCACCCATGTCAGGCTGTTCTGGAGGTGGTGGTGGCACATCATTCCAACCCAAAGCAGGGTATGGAGGCAGAATAAACTATGGGAGGTCAAGAAAAGGCACACCTGGTAGGGGATGTGGATTTCCATTAATTGGCATCCAATCCTCATCCTGTGGCATCTATTCACCAAAGTTTGCACCCAGTATATATATATAGGAGCAGCCCATGACACTCTTGCCCCTCCCCATGCAGCATAATCACTAAAGACAACATCACGTGGAACCAGAACGTCCTCAGGAAATGATTCAAAAACTAATGATCTGGCCAAGTATGGATCCTGACTGTTCCAATGATGAAATTTTCCAAAAGTGTTCACCGCAACTCTAATGTTGTCAGTGTTATAGAGATCTAGGGGGATGCCCAGCAGCATAATCAGACCCTGCCAAAAACCCTGAGCCCCGCGAAAACCCTCCCCCTCATCATGCTTCATAAAACGGACAAACCGATCATTGCCAAGGTGTTGCGGAGGAAGTTGGAGGAGGGAAAACGCACTACAGGATCCCTAACTCGAAACAGGCCGACAACATTGATCCAAGGCTGAACAGAACGAACCTGGTACCCATGAGCTTCTAGCCAGTCAGCAACTTCCTCGCAAGCAGCTCCAATCTCATTCATAGTAGTTGCCATCATGACCTAAGCAAGCATGTAATCTTCATGGTGACGCACAATAGGGACATGCGGCATCACATAGGTGCGTGGCCATCTTGCATCCCCTGCATCGATGATGTGGTGTCCAGCAGGGACATATTGCATTGGGTCAAGGGGGAAGTTGGCCATGGCGATGGTGGCTCAGGTGGAGGCGGCGGCATCGCTAGAGGAGAACCAGGAGGAGTCCTAGGACCAAGGTGGGCGGAGTTGGGCGATGTGGTCGGTGCAATCAAAACCGAGGAGTCTAAGTTTGGTGCATATCCTATCAAAGATATATTCTCGTTCTCTGTAGCTTCAGTCTCAGAAACTAAATCATTAATTGGTTTGGGTTTCCATACCAGGCCCAAACTCATAGCAAATTGGGCACAATCACGCCTACTATGACCAACCCGATAGCAGCCCAAGCACTTTAAAGTTGACGTGCACGAAGAAGAAAAATGCCCTCTCTTAAAACAAGTCTGACATGTAACAATTTCATCAACCATATCATTAATCATTTGATTAAAAGAATCCGCTGCATCTGATGGGCTTTGCACTATGACAAAATTAGATGGGCCGATCACGGTTGGGCCCAAGAGAGGCAGATTTGGAGGTCCCGAATTCCTGCTCGAGCATGTCGGCGCATGATCCGAGGCTAGACCCCTCGACGCGATATGTTGTTGAATCTCCAACGAGTTCACCGTGCCAAAGACGATCAGCGGCGATGCAACAGTCTAATTAAGAATAGCAGGTTGAGGCAGGGGGATGGCCACTCATTCCCTCTCAGGAATCACATAGCCAACACTCTCAGAGGCCGCAATACACTCAACCGTAGCCTGGTATCTATACCCTTTGCACGCATCATAATTTTGAAACGTAGCAAAAGATAGTTTTTTCTGAACAGTGGATCTAGACTTAATGGCCGATTTTGATGGAGGGTTATGCATTGCAAGGAGCCCCAATGCAGCCCTACGTTTAGAGGGGCTGACCAAAATCCACTCAGCATCACACTCTTTCTTCCAAATTTTCACGATACCAATTTGGACCCCCATTTTCCCACAGATGAAAATAACATTTGAATTGAGGGCAAGAGTATGATCTAGTGTCAACAATGTGAAAACCAACATCCTTGCAGGAAACATTGAAACTAAATACCTTGTCAGCAATATATGAAACCCAAAGATCAATGGCAGATCCTCCCAACGCCGATTCAAGAGCGGCGGCCATAGAGTCCTCATCGAGCCTAAAATCATGTCTGCTGAAGGATACAACCAAGGTGAACGCACCTCTCCCGTCCATGGGGTAAACAGTGAGGCCGGATGCCCTATAGATCTCATCTGCGAAAACTCTACCCCTAGAAAAGTCCAGATCAAGGGGAGATCCAGAAGAAGATGTCATCACAGAAGACATGAGCAGAGAGATCTTGAGACGCCGATCAAGATGAGTGGAATAATACATCAATTTAGTGGAGAGAAATGAAGATCACCGGTGGTCTAGGGTTTAGGGGTGGGTGGGTGGGGGGAGCGCCATTCCTCACGTGACTAGCAGACAATGAGAATAAGAGGGAAATAATTTTTGTGGGCAGAAAATACTTAGTGATAAAAGCATCTTTGCACTTATTCCAAGAATCGATACTATTGCGAGGCAAAGAAGAGAACCAAATTTTTGCAGAATCATGCAAAGAAAACGGAAATAATTTCATCTTCACCACATCATTGTCCACATATTTTTTCTTTTGCATATCACATAATTCCATGAAGGTATTAAGATGGGACGCGGAATCCTCATTAGGAGTACTAGAAAAATGAACTTTCATAACAAGATTCAGCAAAGCAGTATTAATATCACAACTCCGCACTAGTGGCGAGCGGAGCAATCGGAGTGCCGATAAAATCATTGTTGTTGGTATTTGAGAAATCACATAACCTGGAGTTCTCTTGAGTCATGATGACCACACAACAAGATTGCACTCAAAAACAGATCCCGCAAGAAGAGGGTGAACGGAAAAAGAGGGGCGAATAAAACGACAAATTTTTGTGAAGCGGGGGAGAGGAAAATGAGAGGCAAATGGCAAATAATGTAAATTGCGAGGAGATGAGATTTTTGATTAGGAACCTGGTATATGTTGAAGATCCTCCCCAGCAACGATGCCAGAAATTCCTTTTGATGCCGCTTGAAGCTACGTCGATATTTCCCCAAAGAGGAAGGGATGATGCAGCACAGCGGCGGTAGGTATTTCCCTCAGATATGAAACCAAGGTTATCGAACCAGCAGGAGAACCAAGCAACACAACGTAAACAGCCCCTGCACACATATAACAAATCCTCGCAACACGACGTATTATAGGGGTTGTCAATCCCTTCCGGGTACGACGCCTCAAGATAGGCAAACAAACATGAGATAAAATTGTAGTAGATTGATAGATTGAACGCCAAATAAAATAAATAAAAATAATTTGTAGCAAGGTATTTTTGTAGTTTTGGTATAATATATCTGAGAATAAATGCAAAGGAAAAGTAGATCGCAAAGGCAAATATATGAGAAAGAGACCCGGGGGCCGTAGGTTTCACTAGTGGCTTCTCTCGAGAAAAATAGCAAACGGTGGGTGAACAAATTACTGTTGGGAAATTAATAGAACTTCAAATACTCATGACGATATCCAGGCAATGATCATTATATAGGCATCATGTCCGAGATTAGTAAACCGACTCCTGCCGTCATCTACTACTATTACTCCACACATCAACCGCTATCCAGCATGCCTCTAGTGTATTAAGTTCATGGAGAAATGGAGTAATGCAATAAGAAAGATGACATGATGTAGACAAGATCTATCTATGTAGAGATAGACCCCATTGTTTTATCCTTAGTAGCAACAATACATACGTATCGGTTCCCCTTCAGTCACTGGGATCAAGCACCGTAAGATCGAACCCACTACAAAGCACCTCTTCCCATTGCAAGATAAATAGATCAAGTTGGCCAAACAAAACCTAAATATTAGAGAAGAAATACGAGGCTATAAGCAATCATGCATAAAAGAGATCAAAGAAACTTAAATACTTTCATGGATATAAAAAGATAGATCTGGTCATAAACTCAAAGTTCATCGATCCCAACAAACACACCGCAAAAGAGTTACATCATATGGATCTCCAACAGACCATTCACTACAAAAAATACACTTCCGTGATGATACGTGTTTGTCATAGTAGGTCATGTTTTTTGGCATGCATGTGCATCCATGACAAATCTATGACAGAATCAAGATGGTCATACCTGTGCTGTCGTAGAAGTGTTCCATGACATTAACAAAATTATCACCATGGAAGTGTCCACTTCCATGACGATAAATCGCACGTCACAGAAGTGCTTTCGTCAAGGGTGACTGACACATGGCATCCACCGTAACGGGTCGCTGTTAAGCTATCGGGTCCGGTTTTGGATCCAATAACCCACTAACAGCCCGTACCAATAAGGATTTTCCACGTGTAAAATTCTCATTGGCCGGAGGAAACATGTGTTAGCTCACCGTTGGGACAGATATCATCCATTCATTGGACAAGAGGTGCCTATGATACATCGACACATGGCACGGCCCAACAGAGGCCCATTCTGGTGAAAAGGCCGGCCCGTTTGACTTGGTCAAAAGGTAACGGGACGGCCCACGGAAAGCCTTTTAACGACATGTTTGTATAAAGCCCATTTACGGCCCGCTAACTCATGGCCTGTTACAGCCTATCGGAATTAAGCCCAGTAGCTTCATCTGGGCCGTCCAATATGATTCCATCATGTTGTAACTTCTGGCCCATGTATGGCCCATGATGTCTTTCGGCCCATACGAGGCCATTTGTAATTCTTCGCCCATTAACGGCCCGTGGTGAATCTAGCCCGCGATGAACAGTGTACCCCTTTATACCCATTAACGACCCATTATTCCATTGGGCCGTTTCCAGCCTGTGTTATCTTTCGGCCTTCTCAGGGCCCATTATTCTTGGGCTCATTTCCATCATTCGATTACTTACGGCCCGTCATTGGTCTTTTCTACTTGTGGGCCAAATTCAGCCCGCGGTTACAATCGGCCCGTTTGAGGCCAGTTAATCCGTTGGGTCGTTTTCATAACGTCATCAAATACGACCGATTAACAACGACCTGTTATTGTCGGCCCATGAACGGACGATTCCAAATCTAGCCCGTCGGCCCATAATGCGGTCTGTTATTGGCCCATGTTTGGCCTATCGATCATACGGCATGTAGAAGGCCCATTGATGCTACAGCCCATAGAAGGCCCATTCTTTCTACGACCCTAAGAAGGCCCATTGTTTCTACGGCCCGTAGGAGGCCCATGGTAACTACAGTAAAAATAGGTTATTGCGGCCACTAGCAAACCGCGGAAAAAAAAACTGCACTGACTACAAGCAAACAAATAGACAAGACAACAAGGAAATAAATAAGCAAGCAACTTACGCTAGGCTATCACGGCTATTACACATATTATATCCACTTGGCATCAAAGTTCGCCACCAGTGCAAATATAGGGAACAAAGCAGCATATCATATACACTGGTTGTCAAAGTTGGCGACCAGTGCAAATAAATGCCGCAGCAAAACAAGTCCAGAACTGAAACCACTTCAGAAGAGCTCAAGAAACAATATCTTGGGTACCCATAATGTTGGAAAGATGCTTAGCAAGCTTATTAACCTTCTCTTGTTTGGCGCTTAAATCTTCCAGCACTTGCTGTTGCACCAGAAAGTATGCATCTGAATTCTGCAGGGACTTCCTTAGTCCTTCGGCTTCTTACCGCAGCACAGCTGACTGATGCCTTTCAGCTTGTAGCTGAGACTGACGAAGCTGAAGTGATTCAGGCAACGAGGTCGAAGAGCTTGTGCCAGCAGTACTGTCCAGTAACTCGAACACTACATCAACGCATGACTGTGGGGTTTTCTCACTGTCTACAAGATCGTTTTTATCACCTTTCTTGGAGACCAACAGGGTTGTCTCACTATCTTGAACCTTATCTGCATTACTTTCTCTACCATTGCATAGTGGGGTGCTCTTCTCCAATATTCTGTTCGCATACTACAAGAGAAACAAGCAGACACATCACAAATTTAGCATGTAGTATACCAAACTCATTTTGGTAAACCGGTTCAGTAGTAAGGTGTACAAGATAACAGCGTGAAACAAACATATCCCTATGTTCTATGGTCACTGTATTGTCCATATCATTCTAGTTTATGTTGCCAAATCAAGATAGAGACACAGTTCAACTCATATATTTTTAAGACACAACAACATAGACAGAATATAAGTGTGAGAAACTACATAGCATTGGCAACACTTGTAATGTGCATCACATGAGAACATAACTGTTTATACAACTAAAAGTGAAATCAACATAGAGCAAGAAGTTAGAACATCAATCCAGTTAAATAAATAGGTTTAAAACATACCTGTTGCGCCATTGGATTTCAATTGGATCCTTCAAATTCGAAAGTAGTTGGTATGAGTAAATACAGTGATGCAACAGCAAAGGAGTATGGACCATAGCTACGGAATCTGACCTGAGAACAGTTGCTCTTCTGCTTTAAACATGGAGTTTGGGTTCGCTGTGGTGGTGTTCGTGCTTTGGGCACTTCAGTTGCTTTACAAACTGCTCGTGTGGGGGTACTCTATGGTGGACATGGTGCTTTATCAACTAGAAGTGGGTTACTATCCGCTGGGGTTGGGGTTAGATGGGTTGTAGCTGGTTCCCTGCCCAACGGTGTAAGTGTGCAATCTAGAAGAGTGTCGATTATGTGTGGTGGGGCATGTTTGTGGGCCAGTACAACCATGGTTCTATCTGCATCGACGGGTAGCACTGTCTTTTGTGAAGAACGGGTTTTTGCTCCCTTAGATACTGCCATCACCCCCTCCAATTCAAATGGCTGATAAAGAAGAAAAGAAATTGAATGTACACACATTGTATGATAGACAGATGTGGTAATTCACATATATGTTGTCTACCAAACAGGACAGCATGACACAATTTCACATATATGATGCCTAACTAAACAGGATAGCATGACACAGTTTCAGATATATGATGGATAACTTAACAGGATATAATGGCATAATTCAATATATAGTGAGTATCTAAACAGGATGACATGAGAAAACTATATGATGTCTTTCTAAAATAGATTGGGATGAAATAATTCACATAAATGTTGTCTAAGTATACAAGATGGCATGATATAATTGACATAATTGATTCATATACTAAGCAGCCGGCACTCGCATGTATGATGTCTAAACTAAGCAGATGTAATTCAATATTGTGCATATGATGTCTAAACTAAGCAATGCAAGACACCATATGAATGATATGAGAAATATAAACATTGCAACTTAGGGCATACACCTCATGTGGGATATAGGACTGGTCATTTGTCTCTGAATCCTCCTCCGAGGAGCTCCCTATAACCATCGAGATATATGCTTCAACAGGTACCATTGCATGCTCTGAAGACCTTGTTTTCACTCCTGATTTTTCCATAACCGGCTCAAATGGCTGATACACATGAAGACTAGTTCAATATACACAGATTGTCGACAAATGAAATATGTAATGAAAAAAAGATGGCATGAGATAATTCACATATATGATGCATGGCTACATGGTGGTGCATAATTCACATATATGATAACTGGCTAAAAAATATGGCATTGCATAATTCACATATCTGATATAGAAAGCAAACAGGAGGCATTCACATAAAGCATGTCTAATCTAAGTAGATGGCATGGCAATGCAAGACACCATATGCATGATATGAGCAATATAACCTTGCCAAGTTAGAGCATGCACCTCGGGGGGTGGGGGGGAATACGACTGGTCATCTGTCTTTGAATCGTCCTCTGAGGAGCTATCTGTAACCAGGAAGAAATCTGCATCGACAGGTAGCACTAACTGTTCAGAAGACCTTGTTTTCACTCTAGATTTTCCCATGACCGACTCAAATGGCTGATGCATAGGAAGAGTGGATGAATGTATAAATATTGTTGACAAATGGAATACATTATGAAAAAAATATGGCACGATACAATTCACATAAACGATGACTGGCTAAATAGGATGGCATTGCATGATTCACGTATATGATGCCTGGCTAAAGAAGATGGCATTGCATAATTCCCATATACTCCCTCTGTTCCTAAATATTTGTCTTTTTAGAGATTTCAAATGGACTACTGCATATGGATGTATATAGACATATTTTAGAGTGTAGATTCACTCATTTTGCTCCGTATGTAGTCACTTGTTGAGATCTCTAAAAAGACAAATATTTAGGAACAGTGGGAGTATGATATAGAAACCAAACAGGTGGCATTCACACAAAGCAAAACTAAACTAAGTTGATGACATATAAGATGAATAATGTAAGCAATGCGAGGCGCCATATGCATGATATGACCAACATCAGCATGCCAGGTTAGAGAAAACACCTCAGGTGGTAAATAGGAGTGGTCGGCTCCCTCTGAATCCCCATCTGAACAGTTATCTTCCTCTAGAATACAATTTGGAATGGCGGGAGGGGGCACTTTGGCCACCATGGAGCGGCGTCTGCATGACATCGTATTCCCACACAATGGTCTTCTCTTTTTCTCTACATGTTCAGTACGATTGTGTACAATAACTGACATGCATAATAAAAAATTAGTTAGATTTTGTAAGGCCTAGGGGGTGCATGTAGAAATCGATACTGATGGTAGCAAACGAGTGGATAAACCCAAAACTAATGATAGCAAGTAGATTATAGCTTCAGTTTAAAAAGATAGACAATGGATCATCTACTGTTTGTTGCCCACCCAAAATGAACCACATGGAAGACCCCAGATGAACCAGATAGTAGACAAATACTATTCATTGCTGCCTCGATATGAGACCCATGGGCATTTTAAAACTCAAGTTTGAACGATAAAGTAGCAGGTAATAATAACCGATGTATAACGTAATCAAACACGAAAGATTGCGATCTCTCTTCTGGAACGGTGTAATTCTCAGGTTCATCTGCTCAGTCGATGATGGTAATGCAGTTGGCGTGTCTGCCGGCAACGGGGAAGATGATCTGAGGCAGCGAAAGAAAGTTTATAGGGGGAATCTCTGCTGCAGTGAACGCTTCTGTCATTGGTGCACCTCAGGTGGGGTGGATGACGGCACGGCAGGAGTAGGACATAACACACAGAGTTTTCTTTGACGCCTATCTGAAAATGAAGTAAATCTGTAAGGGCTCCTTAGAATTGGAGGATTCTATAAACGCAAGGACATGAAAAACACGGAATAGGATACGAATGCACTTGCAAAACAGAGCATTTGGAAACATAGGATTTCTGCGAACCTCGGTGTTTGGTTCACATGAATTGGAAGAACACAGAAATGGAGAAACATGGTCAAATTAAAGTCAAACCAAGTGAAAATGAAAAAAATAAGAATCTTATTATGATAGTAATGCAATTAGCCTTGTTCTTCATGCATATTAATTTGAAAAGGACGTCCAACTGGATATTAAAATTCCTAGCATTTTTCTTTGAAAGAGACACCAAAGGAAAAAATCCTCCAGTTTTGCTTTGCTCCACTCCTAACTAAATGCACGAATAGTAGTTCCATAGAAAAGGATCCCTGAGGGATCGACATGAATGCAGAGTAACAAAGTGATGCAATGATTGTACAACCTCTTTGGCATAGCCTTGTCGACCTCGGTATCATTGGGTTGGATGTGGAGGATAGTGATGCTGGTGTGACTGTCAGAGGTGGGGAAGAAGATCTGAGGCCTGTGAAAACGGCGCCGAGGGTACTGCTCCGCTGTGATGGACGGTTCCGTCATTGGAGCAGCTTCGATGAGGTGTACGACGGCGAGGCTGAAGCAGGACAAGATAGACAACGTTAATCCAAAGTGGGACTCTAATATCATCTACAATAGATGATGTAAAATACATCACCAAAAAGTGCTAGATGTAAAACGCATCAGCCGCATCACGGCCGCTCTGACAGATGCTGTAAATACTATTTACTCTGAACTTAACTGAAGAAACTGAACTTTATAGTCGAAACTGAATTTTACTGTCGAAACTGATTGAACTAGTAGAATAACATTGCAATAGATGTTTAGGGCGTTCAAGCACTAGTAGCAGGGAAGCAGTGATCTAAATCAGCAGACGCTCGAGCAGGGAACGCACTAGCAGAGAGCAAGTCGTCCAGTAGAACCGCAAGCGAGTGCTAATTAGCAACTCCTGTAGCTGTCGGAGGTCGTGCAGCAACAGTGCGAGTGAGAGCAAGAGCAGAGCAACAGCACGAACGAGAGCAAGAGCGGAGCAGTAGCGCAACCGACAGCAATATCATAGCAGAGCAGCAGCATGAACAAAAGCAAGAGCAATGCAGCAGCTTGACTGACAGCAAGAATAGAGTCGCATCACGAGCGAGAGCCAGAGCAGCAGTAACATCATGAGCGAGAGCCGGAGCAACTGCAGCTAGTGCCAGTGTGGAAGTCGCTGCCGATGACGCAATGACACGGGGGAGAGACGTCATGGATGAAGTGGCCGGCGACTGTGCTATCGATGGAGACCCGCCATGGCTGCTTGGTATCGAGCAACGACAGCCCCGTGAGATCGAATAAAAGATAAAATGCAGCGGCAAGTGCAGAACCTCCTTGGTGGCGCCGAGTTGGCCTCGGCTTCATCGGAGGAATTGGTGAGGGTGATGCGGTTTCGGTGGGGCAGGCCAAGACGGCACTGTGGGGATGGAGGTGGCGCGATAGACGAGGTGAACATTGGGGCAGCTCCTTGGAGGTGGAGGACGGGGCGACTGATCCGGCGGGACAATGAGATCGACGACGGATCCTCATCCAGTGCGGTGGATGAGGGACGGCGAGCTGTTACGGTGGACGATGTCGTCGGGGAAGAGTCTCCGGCTAGGCGGCGGTCGGGAGGCCGACCGAGGAGCGTGGGGTTTCGTGGGTTTTGGCGGCCTCGGTGTACGAATGGGGGTGAAGGGGAAGGTAGGGGGATCCATGGCTTAGGGACGCGCTTGTCCGAAATGTAGGGTAAGTTACCAGCGTACCCCCATCGGTTTTGACACCGCGACGTCGAACCGGCATTTCCGGCTGAGGGGTAGAAGGGGGATTTCACGTGTCTGGGCTGCGGGACCAATTTTGGATGAGGAGGGAGTTTTCGCGTGCGTCAAAATTTGGGGATAACAAGGCGTGGCGCGGGTTGAAGAGGTGGGAGTTTCAAAGCAGATGAGACAAAAGATACTCGAGCTTGAAAATTTTGGGATAACAAGGCGCGGATTCCTTGTTCGGGAGAACAAACTTAACATGTACAAAAAAACAATTCATACAAGACACAAGAGAGTCATGTCCCCTTTTACTATATTGCTATAGATGTCATTGAAAAAACTACAAGAAAAATGTAAAAAAATCAGGAGAACAAGATTACCCTGCACAGTACCAAATCGATTCGCACTTCCCTCAACAACAACAAAAAACAAATCAATCCCCACCAAAAGAAAGAGTCATGTCCCTTTTTATATGATTACAAATGCCAGGATCTCGAATTTCAATTTTTGAATCCACGTTATGTTGAATTGGAATATATTGTTAGGTGACCTTGCGGTTTATAATGGATGTAGTCCTATATTTTGATCTTCCATCATATATGAACATTTTACACCACCCTATGAACATATATATTGTCGTCTACCATATGTACTAAATTTGAATCAAATTTCCTTATTTGAATACGATTTTTTTCAAGTTATACAATCATTTTAAATAATATCTTGATAAAAAAACATGCATATAGCAGTAATCATATTTCACTATAAACTACATGTAACATACGATCTCCAATTCAAATATTTGTATCCATTTTATGTTGAATTCAAATCAGAGTACATTGGTCTAGGTGGCGAGATGTTCGGGATAATCTAAACCTTGTTTTCATATGTATATAATTATTAGCTGAATTGGGAAAAGTTTTGGTATAAGCTTCTTGCAAAACCGGAGATTCTCTCAACAAGCCTCGTGGTTCCGAGAGGGAACGTGTCACCTTTGTGTGCGAAACAATATACGCTGCCTCCCCCCAGATTTTCTTTACAGAGGCAACATAGAACTATATCAGTGCCCAGTTGAATTTTGGAATTATTCCGGGTTCGTTTAGCTTTTTTTATACATTAATTGAGTTTCTAGACATTTAATGTGCATAATACAAATTTGAACTACAAGCACATGTTCCGGTGCACCAAAGTTGGTTGAAAAAACACATGTGTGTCCTTGGCTGAATTTCTAGGTCCCATGCAAGAAATGGGAATGGAATTCAAACATCTGGGCGTTGTGCCTCGGCCGAGAACATCGAGAAACTTGGTTTTTAAATTCATGTAAATCCAAAACTCGCCTGGAAATCATGAAATTCGGCATGGTGTCATGTCATGGCACTAACATGGTGTGGTAAAAAATTGGGCCGATTTGGAACAAGATTTGGTATAAGCTTCTTAGAAACCAGAGCTTCTCTCAAGAAGGCTCGTGGTTCTGAGAGGGAATGTGTCACCTTTGAGTCTGAAAAGATATACGCTGCCCCCTGACTTTCTTTACAGAGGCAACATAGAACTACATGAGTGCCCTATTAAATTAGAATTATTCCGGGTTCATTTGAACCTTTTTATACATTAATTGAGTTTTTGGTCATATAATGTGCATAATTCAAATTTGAACTACAAGCACATGCTCCCGTGCACCAAAGTTGGTTGAAAAATCACATGTGTGTCCTCGGGTGAATTTCTAGGTCCCATGCAAGAAATGGGAATGAAATTCAAACATCTGGATATCGTGGCTCGGCCGAGAACATTGAGAAACTTGGTTTTAAAATTCTTGTAAATCCAAAACACGCCTGAAAATCATGAAACTTGGCATGGTGTCATGTCATGGTACTACCATGCCGTGGTAAAAAATGGCCGAATAGGAACAAATTTTGGTATAAGCTTCTTGCAAACTGGAGCTTCTCTCAAGAAGGCTTGTGGTTCTGAGAGGGAACGTGTCACCTTTGAGTGTGAAAGAATATACGCTGCCCCCCCTTGAGTTTCTTTACAGAGGCAACATAGAACTACTTGAGTGCCCTGTTAAATTTTGGAATTATTTCAGGTTTGTTTGGCCTTTTTTATACATTAATTGATTTTCTGGTCATTTAATTTGCATAATTCAAATTTGAACTACAAGCACATGCTCCCGTGCACCAAAGTTTGTTGAAAAATCACATGTGTGTCCTCGGGTGAATTTCTAGGTCCCATGCAAGAAATGGGAATGAAATTCAAACATCTGGGCATCGTGGCTCGGCCGAGAACATTGAGAAACTTGGTTTTAAAATTCTTGTAAATCCAAAACAAGCCTGAAAATCATGAAACTTGGCATAGTGTGATGTCTACTACACAACCTTCTTCTTGTAGACATTGTTGGGCCTCCAAGTGCAGAGGTTTGTAGGATAGTAGCAAATTTCCCTCAAGTGGATGACCTAAGGTTTATCATCCGTGGGAGGCGTAGGATGAAGATGGTCTCTCTCAAACAACCCTGCAACCAAATGACAAAGAGTCTCTTGTGTCCCCAACACACTCAATACAATGGTAAATTGTATAGGTGCACTAGTTCGGTGAAGAGATGGTGATACAAGTGCAATATGGATGGTAGATATAGGTTTTTGTAATCTGAAAATATAAAAACAGCAAGGTAGCAAGTGGTAAAAGTGAGCACAAACGGTATTGCAACGTGTGGAAACAAGGCCTAGGGTTCATACTTTCACTAGTGCAAGTTCTTTCAACAATAATAACATAATGGATCATATAACAATCCCTCAACATGCAACAAAGAGTCACTCCAAAGTCACTAATAGCGGAGAACAAACGTAGAGATTATTGTAGGGTACGAAACCACCTCAAACTTATTCTTTCTGATCAATCTATCATAGAGTTCGTACTAGAATAACACCTTAAGACACAAATCAACCAAAACCCTAATTTCACCTAGATACTCCAATGTCACCTCAAGTATCCATGGGTATGATTATACGATATGCATCAAACAATCTCAGATTCATCTATTCAACCAACACAAAGAACTTCAACGAGTGCCCCAAAGTTTCTACCGGAGAGTCAAGACGAAAATATGTGCGAACCCCTATGCATAAGTTCACGAGGTCATGAAACTCGCAAGTTGATCACCAAAACATACATCAAGTATATCACGTGATATCCCATTGTCAGCACAGATAGGCACATGCAAGACATACAAAAAGTGTTCTCAAATCCATAAAGACTCAATCCGATAAGATAACTTCAAAGGGAAAACTCAATTCATCACAAGAGAGTAGAGGGGGAGAAACATCATAAGATCCAAATATAATAGCAAATCTCGCGATACATCAAGATCGTGCCGACTCAAGAACACGAGAGAGAGAGATCAAACACATAGCTACTGGTACATACCCTCAGCCCCGAGGGTGAACTACTCCCTCCTCGTCATGGAGAGCGCCGGGATGATGAAGATGGCCACCAGTGAGGGATCCCCCCTCCGGCAGGGTGCCGGAACAGGGTCCCAATTGGTTTTTGGTGGCTACAAAGGCTTGCGGCAGTGGAACTCCCGATCTATTCCGCTCTCTGATGTTTTTAGGGTATATGGACATATATAGGCGAAAGAAGTCGGTCAGGGGAGCCACGAGGGGGCCACGAGGGTGGGGGCGCGCCCAGGGGGTAGGGGCGCCTCCCTGCCTCGTGGCTTCCTCGAAGCTTCCCTAACATCTACTCCAAGTCTCCTGGATTGCTTCCATTCCAAAAATAACTCTCCCGAAGGTTTCATTCCGTTTGGACTCCGTTTGATATTCCTTTTCTTCGAAACACTGAAATAGGCAAGAAAACAACAATTTGGGCTAGGCCTCCAGTTAATAGGTTAGTCCCAAAAATAATATAAAAGTGTTTAGTAAAGCCCATAAACATCCAAAACAGATAATGTAATAGCATGAATACTTCATAAATTATAGATACGTTGGAGACGTATCAGCATCCCCAAGCTTAATTCCTCCTCGTCCTTAAGTAGGTAAATGATAAAAGAAAGAATTTATGAAGTGTGAATGCTAGCAGGTGCACAAGTTTGATCAATGGTAATTTCAATCACCTTTTCTAGCATCATTATATCATAATAGTAGCTCAACTCATAGGACTTCTCATGATCAAGTAACAAGCTATTCACATGTTAAAGTATAGATCATAAACTTTCTTGAAAATTAACAAACCGTGTTATTAGTCATCAAACAATTACAGTTCATCTTATTTTCAGGAAGGGTCTATGTCAGAGCTTTGATTCAGCAAACTTCACATACTCAACTATCATTTAGTCTTTCATAATTGCTAACACATGATATTTATGGGTTCAAAGTTTTAATCAAACACAGAGAAAGATGGGGGCTTAT